>NW_027196106.1:42500-108341 GCF_038502225.1 Cherax quadricarinatus | reverse complement strand
CTCTCCAGCTCATCAAAATTCCAGCGATTTTTGATCAGCAACGCCACTCCTCCACCCCCCCTGTTCCCTCTGTCTTTCCTCAGGATTTGGTATCCCGTTGGAAAGATGGCATCTGTTATCATACCTGTAAGCTTGGTTTCTGTGAGAGCTATGATGTCCGGTGATGCTTCTTTGACTCTTTCTTGCCACTCCTCCCACTTATTTGTTATTCCATCAGCGTTTGTGTACCATACCTTCAGTTTCCTTTCCAGCACTGTGGTTTGGGGGGCCTGTGAGGGTGGGAGACCTGGTGGCATACTGTGGGGTTCTATAGCTTGGTGTTGGGTGGAGGCTGTGGGTATGGATTGTAGGGTGTGTTGGGATGGTGTGATAGGTTGTGTGGTTCTGAGAGTAGTTGTGTGTGTGCTTGCCCTTGCTGTTCTGTCCTGCTCTGACTGACCTCTGCTGGTTCCCTCCTTGTGGTGTGTGTGTGTGTGTGTGTGTGTGTTTGGGTGTGTGTGTGTGTGTGTGTGTGTTTGTGTGTGTGTGTGTATGTGTGTGTGTGTGTGTGTGTGTGTGTGTGTGTATGTGTGTGTGTGTGTATGTGTGTGTGTGTGTGTGTGTGTGTGTGTGTGTGTACTCACCTATTTGTACTCACCTATTTGTGGTTGCAGGGGTCGAGTCCTAGCTCCTGGCCCCGCCTCTTCACCGGTTGCTACTAGGCCCTCTCTCTCCACGCTCCATGAGCTTTATCAAACCTCGTCTTAAAACTGTGTATGGTTCCTGCCTCCACTACGTCATTTTCTAGGCTATTCCACTGCCTTACAACTCTATGACTGAAGAAATACTTCCTACTATCTCTCTGACTCATTTGTGTCTTCAACTTCCAATTGTGGCCTCTTGTTTCTGTGTCCCCTCCCTGGAACATCCTGTCTTTGTCCACCTTGTCTATTCCACGCAGTATTTTATATGTCGTTATCATGTGTGTGTGTGTGTGTGTATGTGTGTGTGTGTGTGTGTGTGTGTGTGTGTGTGTGTGTGTGTGTGTGTGTGTGTGTGTGTGTGTGTGTGTACTCACCTAATTGTACTCTCCTAATTGTGGTTGCAGGGGTCGAGACTCAGCTCCTGGCCCCGACTCTTCACTGATCGCTACTGGGTCCTCTCTCTCTCTGCTTCCTGAGCTTTGTCATACCTCTTCTTAAAACTATGTATGGTTCCTGCCTCCACTACTTCACTTGCTAGGCTATTCCACTTGCTGACAACTCTATGACTGAAGAAATACTTCCTAACGTCCCTGTGACTCGTCTGAGTCTTCAGCTTCCAGTTGTGACCCCTTGTTTCTGTGTCCCCTCTCTGGAACATCCTATCTCTCTCCACCTTGTCTATTCCCCGCAGTATCTTGTATGTCGTTATCATGTCTCCCCTGACCCTTCTGTCCTCCAGTGTCGTCAGTCCGATTTCCCTTAACCTTTCCTCGTACGACATTCCCTTGAGCTCTGGGACTAGCATTGTTGCAAACCTTTGTACTTTCTCTAACTTCTTGACGTGCTTGACCAGGTGTGGGTTCCAGACTGGTGCTGCATACTCCAATATGGGCCTAACATACACAGTGTACAGTGTCTTGAACGATTCCTTATTAAGGTATCGGAACGCTATTCTCAGGTTTGCCAGGCGCCCGTATGCTGCAGCAGTTATTTGGTTGATGTGTGCCTCCGGTGATGTGCTCGGTGTTATGGTCACCCCAAGGTCTTTCTCCCTGAGTGAGGTCTGTAGTCTTTGTCCACCTAGCCTATACTCTGTCTGCGGTCTTCTTTGTCCCTCCCCAATCTTCATGACTTTGCATTTGGCTGGATTGAATTCGAGAAGCCAGTTACTGGACCACATGTCCAGCCTGTCCAGGTCTCTTTGCAGTCCTGCCTCATCCTCGTCCGATTTAATTCTTCTCATCAACTTCACATCATCTGCGAACAGGGACTCTTCAGAGTCTATTCCTTCCATCATGTCGTTCACATATATCAAAAATAGCACTGGTCTTAGAACTGACACGAACCTCACTCAAGAGCCACCACCCTCCTAAACACTAATTCCACAATCACAGCAGCCTCCAATAATATTCTGCCCTACCTCTCACCCTCTCAGCCTGCACCTTCCTCTTCCGTCTCCCACAATACAGTAATGGAAAGGAAGCTAAAGGTATGGTACACCAATGCAGATGGAATAACAAGTAAGAGTGAAGAGTGACAAGAACACGTTATTGATGCATCACCTGACATCATAGCACTAACAGAGACAAAACTTACAGGGATGATAACAGACGCAATCTTTCCATATGAGTATCAGATTATGAGGAAAGACAGAGAACAGAGGAGGGGGAGGAGTAGCATTGCTCAAAAAACCAGTGGAGATGTTGGAGACTGTATTAGAGAACTTCATGCACCAACATGTTAAGGATACAACCAGAGAGAGAGGACAGGATGTTTCAGCAAGGCTGGATCTCGTATTCACCTTGAATAGGTCAGACATAGAGGATATTACTCACGAAAGACCCCTTGGTGCTAGTGATCATGATCTGAGTTTTGAATATCTTGTAGAGTTAACAGTGGAGAATGCAGCAGCACGAGAACGAAGAGAGAAACCGAACTTCAGAAAAGGGGACTACATAGGAATGAGAAGTTTCCTGCATGAAGTGCAGTGGGAAAGAGAACTAGATGGAAAGACAGTAAATGAAATGATGGAAATAGTGACCACTAAGTGCTGGGAGGCAGAGGAAAGGTTCATACCAAAGGGCAACAGAAAAAATGGTAAGACCAGAGTGAGCCCATGGTTTAACTGAAGGTGTAAAGAGGCCAAAGCCAAGTGTGGTAGAGCATGGAAAAGGTATAGAAGGCAAAGGACTCAAGAAAACAAGGAGTTGAGCAGAAGAACCAGAAACGAATATGCAGGATAAGGAGATAGGCAATACGAGAATGACATAGCATCAAAAGTCAAATCTGAACCAAAGTTGTTATACAGTCACATTAGGAGAAAAACAACAGTCAAGGACCAGGTAATCAGACTGAGGAAAGAAGGAGGGGAGCTGACGAAGAGTGACCAAGGTTCAGTCCTAGGCCCGGTGCTGTTTCTTGTATACTTGAATGACACGGTGGAAGGAATAGATTCAGAAGTGTCACTGTCTGCTGATGATGTGAAACTGATGAGAATTCAAGTGGGTGAGGAGCAGTTAAAGTTATGTATGGTTCCTGCCTCCACTCCAGAACTAGCCTTGTTGCAAACCTTTGCACTTTCTCTAATTTCTTGACGTGCTTGACCAGGTGTGGGTTCTAAACTGGTGCTGCATACTCCAGTATAGGCCTGATGTACTCAGTGTACAGACAGCGTCTTGAACGATTCCTTACAAAGGCATCGGAATGCTATTCTCAGGTTTTCCAGGCGCCTGTATGCTGCAGCAGCTATCTGGTTGATATGTGCCTCCGGAGACATGCTCGGTGCTATGGTCACCCCAAGATCTTTCTTTCTCCTTGAGCGAGGTTTGCAGTCCTTGGCAGCCTAGTCTATACTCTGTCTGCGGTCTTCTTTGCTCTTCTCCGATCTTCATGACTTTGCATTTGGCAGGGTTGAATTCAAGAAGCCAGCTGCTGGACCAGGTGTCCAGCCTGTCCACCTGCCCGATCCTCATCTGATTTAGTTCTCGTTAACTTCACATCATCTGCGAACAAGGACACCTCTGAGTCTATCGCTTCCATCATGTCATTCACATATACCAGAAATAGCATTGGTGCTAGGACCAGTGTGTGTGTGTGTCTGTGTCTGTATGTGTGTACTCTCCTATTTGTACTAACCTATTTGTGGTTGCAGAGGTCGATTCATAGCTCCTGGCCCCACCTCTTCACTCATTGCTACTTGAGTGTACATAGAACTTTCACGGCACCCATAAGTTCGATAAGGCTCCTAAACTACTGGGAACGGTTGAAGGTCCTTGATCTGTATTCCCTGGAACGCAGGCGAGAAAGATACATGATAATATACACTTGGAAGGTCCTGGAGAGATTGGTATCAAACCTGCACCCGAAAATCACTCCATATGAAATCAAAAGACTCGGCAGGAGATGCAACATTCCCCCGATGGAAAGCAGGGGCGCCACGAGCGCACTGAGAGAAAACACAGTAAGTGTTCGGGGCCCAAGACTGTTCAACTGCCTCCTAGCATACATAAGGGGGATTACCAATAGACCCCTGGCTGTCTTCAAGAAGGCACTGGACAGGTATCTAAAGTCAGTACCTGACCAACCGGGCTGTGGTTCGTACATCAACTTGTGTGCGGCCAGCAGTAACAGCCTGTTTGATCAGACCCTATTCCACCATGTGGCCTGGTCTCAGACCGGGCCGCGGGGGCGTTGTCCCCCCGAAACCATCTCCAGGTAAACTCCAGATTAGGTTCTCTCTTTCCTTGCATCATGAGCTTTATCAAACTTCGTTTTAAAACTATGTATTGTTCCCGCCTCCACTACATCACTTTCTTTTAACCTTTCTTCGTAGGACAATCCCCTTAGCTCTGGAACTAGTCTTGTTGCAAACCTTTGCACTTTCTTTAATTTCTTGATGTACTTCACCAGGAGTGGATTCCAAACTGGTGCTGCATACTTCAGTATGGGCCTGATGTATATGGTGTACAGAGTCTTGAACGATTCCTTACTGAGGTATCGGAATGCTATTCTTAGGTTAGCCAGACCCTTTAGCAGTTATCTGATTGATGTGTGCCTCAGGAAATGTGTTCGGTATTACACTCACCCCAAGGTCTTTTTCCACGAGTGAGGTTTGCAGCCTTTATCCACCTGGACTATACTCTGTCTGCGGTCTTCTTTGCCTTTCCCCGATCTTCATGACTTTTCATTTGTCAGGGTTAAATTCAAGGAGCCAGTTGCTTGACCAGGCTTGTAGCCTCTCCAGGTCTCTTTGTAGTCCTGCCTGATCCTCCACCGATTTGATTCTTCTTATTAACTTAACATCATCTGCTAACAAGGATATTTCTGAGTCTATCCCTTCCGTTATGTTATTCACATATACCAAAAATAGCACAAGTCCTAGGACTGACCCTTGTGGAACCACAGTTGCTCCAGGCGCCTTCTCTGACACTTTGTCACGAACCATGACTCGTTGTTGCCTCCCTGTCAGATATTCTCTGATCCACTGCAGAGCCTTACCTGTTACGTGTGCCTGATCCTCTAGATTTTGCATTAACCTCTTGTGAGGAACTGTGAGACAGGTCTGTAATGCATCGTGTCTGTGTCCATTTTTAAAAATTGGGACTACATTTTCCATCTTCCATACCTCAGGTAGTTGCACAGTTTCAATGGATGTGTTGAAGATCTTTGTTAGTGGCTCACACAACATCTTTGCTCCTTCTCTAAGGACCCATGGAGAGGTGTTGTCTGATCCCACCGCCTTCAAGGTATCAAGTTCAGATAGCAGTTTCTTCACCTCCTCTTCGGTTGTGTGTATTTCATCCAGCACTTGATGGTGTACCTCCCTGTTTTGAATTCCTGGAGTCCTTCCTGTCTCCACAGTAAATTCTTCATTAAACCTCATGTTAAGCTCCTCACATACTTCTTGGTCGTTTCTTGTGAACTCCCCACTATCCTTGCTCAGCCTGTGGAAGAATTGTTCATAATAAATACTTTAAGGTATTTCACTGAATGTATCACCAAGTGAGTGTAACTTGTTACTGGAGACTGTCACAGAAGGTATCACCAAGTGACTGTAACTTGTTACTAGAGACTGTCACTGAAGGTATCACCAAGTGAGTGTAACTTGTTACTAGAGACTGTCACTGAAGGTATCACCAACTGAGTGTAACTTGTTACTAGAGACTGTCACTGAAGGTATCACCAAGTGACTGTAACTTGTTACTGAAGACTGTCACAGAAGGTATCACCAAGTGAGTGTAACTTGTTACTGGAGACTGTCACAGAAGGTATCACCAAGTGAGTGTAACTTGTTACTGGAGACTGTCACAGAAGGTATCACCAAGTGACTGTAACTTGTTACTGGAGACTGTCACTGAAGGTATCACCAAGTGACTGTAACTTGTTACTAGAGACTGTCACAGAAGGTATCACCAAGTGACTGTAACTTGTTACTAGAGACTGTCAATGAAGGTATCACCAAGTACTGTAACTTGTTACTAGAGACTGTCACTGAAAGTATCACCAAGTGACTGTAACTTGTTACTAGAGACTGTCACAGAAGGCATCACCAAGTACAGTAACTTGTTACTAGAGACTGTCACTGAAGGTATCACCAAGTACAGTAACTTGTTACTAGAGACTGTCACAGAAGGTATCACCAAGTACAGTAACTTGTTACTAGAGACTGTCACTGAAGGTATCACCAAGTGACTGTAACTTGTTACTAGAGACTGTCACAGAAGGTATCACCAAGTACTGTAACTTGTTACTAGAGACTGTCACTGAAGGTATCACCAAGTACTGTAACTTGTTACTAGAGACTGTCACTGAAGGTATCACCAAGTGACTGTAACTTGTTACTAGAGACTGTCACTGAAGGTATCACCAAGTGACTGTAACTTGTTACTAGAGACTGTCACTGAAGGTATCACCAAGTGACTGTAACTTGTTACTAGAGACTGTCACTAAAGGTATCACCAAGTGACTGTAACTTGTTACTAGAGACTGTCACTGAAGGTATCACCAAGTGACTGTAACTTGTTACTAGAGACTGTCATTGAAGGTATCACCAAGTGACTGTAACTTGTTACTAGAGACTGTCACTGAAGGTATCACCAAGTGACTGTAAATTGTTACTAGAGACTGTCACAGAAGGTATCACCAAGTACTGTAACTTGTTACTAGAGACTGTCACTGAAGGTATCACCAAGTGACTGTAACTTGTTACTAGAGACTGTCACTGAAGGTATCACAAAGTGACTGTAACTTGTTACTAGAGACTGTCACTGAAGGTATCACCAAGTGACTGTAACTTGTTACTAGAGACTGTCACAGAAGGTATCACCAAATGACTGTAACTTGTTACTAGAGACTGTCACAGAAGGTATCACCAAGTGAATGTAACTTGTTACTAGAGACTGTCACTGAAGGTATCACCAAGTGATTGTAACTTGTTACTAGAGACTGTCACAGAAGGTATCACCAAGTGACTGTAACTTGTTACTAGAGACTGTCACTGAAGGTATCACCAAGTGACTGCAACTTGTTACTAGAGACTGTCACTGAAGGTATCACCAAGTGACTGTAACTTGATACTAGAGACTGTCACAGAAGGTATCACCAAGTGACTGTAACTTGTTACTAGAGACTGTTACTGAAGGTATCACCAAGTGACTGTAACTTGTTACTAGAGACTATCACTGAAGGTATCACCAAGTGACTGTAACTTGTTACTAGAGACTGTCACTGAAGGTATCACCAAGTGACTGTAACTTGTTACTTGAGACTGTCACTGAAGGTATCACCAAGTGACTGTAACTTGTTACTAGAGACTGTCACTGAAGGTATCACCAAGTGACTGTAACTTGTTACTAGAGACTGTCACAGAAGGTATCACCAAGTGACTGTAACTTGTTACTAGAGACTGTCACAGAAGGTATCACCAAGTGACTGTAACTTGTTACTAGAGACTGTCACTGAAGGTATCACAAAGTGATTGTAACTTGTTATTAGAGACTGTCACTGAAGGTATCATCAAGTGACTGTAACTTGTTACTAGAGACTGTCACTGAAGGTATCACCAAGTGACTGTAACTTGTTACTAGAGACTGTCACAGAAGGTATCACCAAGTACAGTAACTTGTTACTAGAGACTGTCACTGAAGGTATCACCAAGTACTGTAACTTATTACTAGAGACTGTCACTGAAGGTATCATCAAGTGACTGTAACTTGTTACTAGAGACTGTCACTGAAGGTATCACCAAGTGACTGTAACTTGTTACTAGAGACTGTCACTGAAGGTATCACCAAGTGACTGTAACTTGTTACTAGAGACTGTCACTGAAGGTATCACCAAGTACAGTAACTTGTTACTAGAGACTGTCACAGAAGGTATCACCAAGTACTGTAACTTGTTAGTAGAGACTGTCACTGAAGGTATCATCAAGTGACTGTAACTTGTTACTAGAGACTGTCACTGAAGGTATCACCAAGTGACTGTAACTTGTTACTAGAGACTGTCACAGAAGGTATCACCAAGTGATTGTAACTTGTTACTAGAGACTGTCACTGAAGGTATCATCAAGTGACTGTAACTTGTTACTAGAGACTGTCACTGAAGGTATCATCAAGTGACTGTAACTTGTTACTAGAGACGGTCACTGAAGGTATCACCAAGTGACTGTAACTTGTTACTAGAGACTGTCACAGAAGGTATCACCAAGTACAGTAACTTGTTACTAGAGACTGTCACTGAAGGTATCATCAAGTGACTGTAACTTGTTACTAGAGACTGTCACTGAAGGTATCACCAAGTGACTGTAACTTGTTACTAGAGACTGTCACAGAAGGTATCACCAAATGATTGTAACTTGTTACTAGAGACTGTCACTGAAGGTATCATCAAGTGACTGTAACTTGTTACTAGAGACTGTCACTGAAGGTATCATCAAGTGACTGTAACTTGTTACTAGAGACGGTCACTGAAGGTATCACCAAGTGACTGTAACTTGTTACTAGAGACTGTCACAGAAGGTATCACCAAGTACAGTAACTTGTTACTAGAGACTGTCACTGAAGGTATCATCAAGTGACTGTAACTTGTTACTAGAGACTGTCACTGAAGGTATCACCAAGTGACAGTAACTTGTTACTAGAGACTGTCACTGAAGGTATCACCAAGTACAGTAACTTGTTACTAGAGACTGTCACTGAAGGTATCACCAAGTACTGTAACTTGTTACTAGAGACTGTCACAGAAGGTATCACCAAGTACTGTAACTTGTTACTAGAGACTGTCACTGAAGGTATCACCAAGTACAGTAACTTGTTACTAGAGACTGTCACTGAAGGTATCACCAACTGACTGTAACTTGTTACTAGAGACTGTCACTAAAGGTATCACCAAGTGACTGTAACTTGTTACTAGAGACTGTCAATGAAGGTATCACCAAGTGACTGTAACTTGTTACTAGAGACTGTCATTGAAGGTATCACCAAGTGACTGTAACTTGTTACTAGAGACTGTCACTGAAGGTATCACCAAGTGACTGTAACTTGTTACTAGAGACTGTCACAGAAGGTATCACCAAGTACTGTAACTTGTTACTAGAGACTGTCACTGAAGGTATCACCAAGTGACTGTAACTTGTTACTAGAGACTGTCACTGAAGGTATCACAAAGTGACTGTAACTTGTTACTAGAGACTGTCACTGAAGGTATCACCAAGTGACTGTAACTTGTTACTAGAGACTGTCACAGAAGGTATCACCAAATGACTGTAACTTGTTACTAGAGACTGTCACAGAAGGTATCACCAAGTGACTGTAACTTGTTACTAGAGACTGTCACTGAAGGTATCACCAAGTGACTGTAACTTGTTACTAGAGACTGTCACTGAAGGTATCACCAAGTGACTGTAACTTGTTACTAGAGACTGTCACTGAAGGTATCACCAAGTGACTGTAACTTGTTACTAGAGACTGTCACTGTAGGTATCACCAAGTGACTGTAACTTGTTACTAGAGACTGTCACTGAAGGTATCACCAAGTGACTGTAACTTGTTACTAGAGACTGTCACAGAAGGTATCACCAAGTGACTGTAACTTGTTACTAGAGACTGTCACTGAAGGTATCACCAAGTGACTGCAACTTGTTACTAGAGACTGTCACTGAAGGTATCACCAAGTGACTGTAACTTGATACTAGAGACTGTCACAGAAGGTATCACCAAGTGACTGTAACTTGTTACTAGAGACTGTTACTGAAGGTATCACCAAGTGACTGTAACTTTTTACTAAACACTATCACTGAAGGTATCACCAAGTGACTGTAACTTGTTACTAGAGACTGTCACTGAAGGTATCACCAAGTGACTGTAACTTGTTACTAGAGACTGTCACTGAAGGTATCACCAAGTGACTGTAACTTGTTACTAGAGACTGTCACTGAAGGTATCACCAAGTGACTGTAACTTGTTACTAGAGACTGTCACAGAAGGTATCACCAAGTGACTGTAACTTGTTACTAGAGACTGTCACAGAAGGTATCACCAAGTGACTGTAACTTGTTACTAGAGACTGTCACTGAAGGTATCACAAAGTGATTGTAACTTGTTATTAGAGACTGTCACTGAAGGTATCATCAAGTGACTGTAACTTGTTACTAGAGACTGTCACTGAAGGTATCACCAAGTGACTGTAACTTGTTACTAGAGACTGTCACAGAAGGTATCACCAAGTACAGTAACTTGTTACTAGAGACTGTCACTGAAGGTATCACCAAGTACTGTAACTTATTACTAGAGACTGTCACTGAAGGTATCATCAAGTGACTGTAACTTGTTACTTGAGACTGTCACTGAAGGTATCACCAAGTGACTGTAACTTGTTACTAGAGACTGTCACTGAAGGTATCACCAAGTGACTGTAACTTGTTACTAGAGACTGTCACTGAAGGTATCACCAAGTGACTGTAACTTTTTACTAGAGACTCTCACTGAAGGTATCACCAAGTACAGTAACTTGTTACTAGAGACTGTCACAGAAGGTATCACCAAGTACTGTAACTTGTTAGTAGAGACTGTCACTGAAGGTATCATCAAGTGACTGTAACTTGTTACTAGAGACTGTCTCTGAAGGTATCACCAAGTGACTGTAACTTGTTACTAGAGACTGTCACAGAAGGTATCACCAAGTGATTGTAACTTGTTACTAGAGACTGTCACTGAAGGTATCATCAAGTGACTGTAACTTGTTACTAGAGACTGTCACTGAAGGTATCATCAAGTGACTGTAACTTGTTACTAGAGACTGTCACTGAAGGTATCACCAAGTGACTGTAACTTGTTACTAGAGACTGTCACAGAAGGTATCACCAAGTACAGTAACTTGTTACTATAGACTGTCACTGAAGGTATCACCAAGTACTGTAACTTGTTACTAGAGACTGTCACTGAAGGTATCATCAAGTGACTGTAACTTGTTACTAGAGACTGTCACTGAAGGCATCACCAAGTGACTGTAACTTGTTACTAGAGACTGTCACTGAGGGTATCACCAAGTACAGTAACTTGTTACTAGAGACTGTCACAGAAGGTATCACCAAGTACTGTAACTTGTTACTAGAGACTGTCACAGAAGGTATCATCAAGTGACTGTAACTTGTTACTAGAGACTGTCACTGAAGGTATCACCAAGTGACTGTAACTTGTTACTAGAGACTGTCACAGAAGGTATCACCAAATGACTGTAACTTGTTACTAGAGACTGTCACAGAAGGTATCACCAAGTGAATGTAACTTGTTACTAGAGACTGTCACTGAAGGTATCACCAAGTGATTGTAACTTGTTACTAGAGACTGTCACAGAAGGTATCACCAAGTGACTGTAACTTGTTACTAGAGACTGTCACTGAAGGTATCACCAAGTGACTGCAACTTGTTACTAGAGACTGTCACTGAAGGTATCACCAAGTGACTGTAACTTGATACTAGAGACTGTCACAGAAGGTATCACCAAGTGACTGTAACTTGTTACTAGAGACTGTTACTGAAGGTATCACCAAGTGACTGTAACTTGTTACTAGAGACTATCACTGAAGGTATCACCAAGTGACTGTAACTTGTTACTAGAGACTGTCACTGAAGGTATCACCAAGTGACTGTAACTTGTTACTAGAGACTGTCACTGAAGGTATCACCAAGTGACTGTAACTTGTTACTAGAGACTGTCACTGAAGGTATCACCAAGTGACTGTAACTTGTTACTAGAGACTGTCACAGAAGGTATCACCAAGTGACTGTAACTTGTTACTAGAGACTGTCACAGAAGGTATCACCAAGTGACTGTAACTTGTTACTAGAGACTGTCACTGAAGGTATCACAAAGTGATTGTAACTTGTTATTAGAGACTGTCACTGAAGGTATCATCAAGTGACTGTAACTTGTTACTAGAGACTGTCACTGAAGGTATCACCAAGTGACTGTAACTTGTTACTAGAGACTGTCACAGAAGGTATCACCAAGTACAGTAACTTGTTACTAGAGACTGTCACTGAAGGTATCACCAAGTACTGTAACTTATTACTAGAGACTGTCACTGAAGGTATCATCAAGTGACTGTAACTTGTTACTAGAGACTGTCACTGAAGGTATCACCAAGTGACTGTAACTTGTTACTAGAGACTGTCACTGAAGGTATCACCAAGTGACTGTAACTTGTTACTAGAGACTGTCACTGAAGGTATCACCAAGTACAGTAACTTGTTACTAGAGACTGTCACAGAAGGTATCACCAAGTACTGTAACTTGTTAGTAGAGACTGTCACTGAAGGTATCATCAAGTGACTGTAACTTGTTACTAGAGACTGTCACTGAAGGTATCACCAAGTGACTGTAACTTGTTACTAGAGACTGTCACAGAAGGTATCACCAAGTGATTGTAACTTGTTACTAGAGACTGTCACTGAAGGTATCATCAAGTGACTGTAACTTGTTACTAGAGACTGTCACTGAAGGTATCATCAAGTGACTGTAACTTGTTACTAGAGACGGTCACTGAAGGTATCACCAAGTGACTGTAACTTGTTACTAGAGACTGTCACAGAAGGTATCACCAAGTACAGTAACTTGTTACTAGAGACTGTCACTGAAGGTATCATCAAGTGACTGTAACTTGTTACTAGAGACTATCACTGAAGGTATCACCAAGTGACTGTAACTTGTTACTAGAGACTGTCAGAGAAGGTATCACCAAGTGATTGTAACTTGTTACTAGAGACTGTCACTGAAGGTATCATCAAGTGACTGTAACTTGTTACTAGAGACTGTCACTGAAGGTATCATCAAGTGACTGTAACTTGTTACTAGAGACGGTCACTGAAGGTATCACCAAGTGACTGTAACTTGTTACTAGAGACTGTCACAGAAGGTATCACCAAGTACAGTAACTTGTTACTAGAGACTGTCACTGAAGGTATCATCAAGTGACTGTAACTTGTTACTAGAGACTGTCACTGAAGGTATCACCAAGTGACTGTAACTTGTTACTAGAGACTGTCACTGAAGGTATCACCAAGTACAGTAACTTGTTACTAGAGACTGTCACTGAAGGTATCACCAAGTACTGTAACTTGTTACTAGAGACTGTCACAGAAGGTATCACCAAGTACTGTAACTTGTTACTAGAGACTGTCACTGAAGGTATCACCAAGTACAGTAACTTGTTACTAGAGACTGTCACTGAAGGTATCACCAACTGACTGTAACTTGTTACTAGAGACTGTCACTAAAGGTATCACCAAGTGACTGTAACTTGTTACTAGAGACTGTCAATGAAGGTATCACCAAGTGACTGTAACTTGTTACTAGAGACTGTCATTGAAGGTATCACCAAGTGACTGTAACTTGTTACTAGAGACTGTCACTGAAGGTATCACCAAGTGACTGTAACTTGTTACTAGAGACTGTCACAGAAGGTATCACCAAGTACTGTAACTTGTTACTAGAGACTGTCACTGAAGGTATCACCAAGTGACTGTAACTTGTTACTAGAGACTGTCACTGAAGGTATCACAAAGTGACTGTAACTTGTTACTAGAGACTGTCACTGAAGGTATCACCAAGTGACTGTAACTTGTTACTAGAGACTGTCACAGAAGGTATCACCAAATGACTGTAACTTGTTACTAGAGACTGTCACAGAAGGTATCACCAAGTGACTGTAACTTGTTACTAGAGACTGTCACTGAAGGTATCACCAAGTGACTGTAACTTGTTACTAGAGACTGTCACTGAAGGTATCACCAAGTGACTGTAACTTGTTACTAGAGACTGTCACTGAAGGTATCACCAAGTGACTGTAACTTGTTACTAGAGACTGTCACTGAAGGTATCACCAAGTGACTGTAACTTGTTACTAGAGACTGTCACTGAAGGTATCACCAAGTGACTGTAACTTGTTACTAGAGACTGTCACAGAAGGTATCACCAAGTGACTGTAACTTGTTACTAGAGACTGTCACTGAAGGTATCACCAAGTGACTGCAACTTGTTACTAGAGACTGTCACTGAAGGTATCACCAAGTGACTGTAACTTGATACTAGAGACTGTCACAGAAGGTATCACCAAGTGACTGTAACTTGTTACTAGAGACTGTTACTGAAGGTATCACCAAGTGACTGTAACTTTTTACTAAACACTATCACTGAAGGTATCACCAAGTGACTGTAACTTGTTACTAGAGACTGTCACTGAAGGTATCACCAAGTGACTGTAACTTGTTACTAGAGACTGTCACTGAAGGTATCACCAAGTGACTGTAACTTGTTACTAGAGACTGTCACTGAAGGTATCACCAAGTGACTGTAACTTGTTACTAGAGACTGTCACAGAAGGTATCACCAAGTGACTGTAACTTGTTACTAGAGACTGTCACAGAAGGTATCACCAAGTGACTGTAACTTGTTACTAGAGACTGTCACTGAAGGTATCACAAAGTGATTGTAA
This sequence comes from Cherax quadricarinatus, assembly GCF_038502225.1. Lineage (NCBI taxonomy): Eukaryota > Metazoa > Arthropoda > Malacostraca > Decapoda > Parastacidae > Cherax > Cherax quadricarinatus. Next base: position 93,668 of record NW_027196106.1, on the reverse strand, counting down.
CTTGTTATTAGAGACTGTCACTGAAGGTATCATCAAGTGACTGTAACTTGTTACTAGAGACTGTCACTGAAGGTATCACCAAGTGACTGTAACTTGTTACTAGAGACTGTCACAGAAGGTATCACCAAGTACAGTAACTTGTTACTAGAGACTGTCACTGAAGGTATCACCAAGTACTGTAACTTATTACTAGAGACTGTCACTGAAGGTATCATCAAGTGACTGTAACTTGTTACTTGAGACTGTCACTGAAGGTATCACCAAGTGACTGTAACTTGTTACTAGAGACTGTCACTGAAGGTATCACCAAGTGACTGTAACTTGTTACTAGAGACTGTCACTGAAGGTATCACCAAGTGACTGTAACTTTTTACTAGAGACTCTCACTGAAGGTATCACCAAGTACAGTAACTTGTTACTAGAGACTGTCACAGAAGGTATCACCAAGTACTGTAACTTGTTAGTAGAGACTGTCACTGAAGGTATCATCAAGTGACTGTAACTTGTTACTAGAGACTGTCTCTGAAGGTATCACCAAGTGACTGTAACTTGTTACTAGAGACTGTCACAGAAGGTATCACCAAGTGATTGTAACTTGTTACTAGAGACTGTCACTGAAGGTATCATCAAGTGACTGTAACTTGTTACTAGAGACTGTCACTGAAGGTATCATCAAGTGACTGTAACTTGTTACTAGAGACTGTCACTGAAGGTATCACCAAGTGACTGTAACTTGTTACTAGAGACTGTCACAGAAGGTATCACCAAGTACAGTAACTTGTTACTATAGACTGTCACTGAAGGTATCACCAAGTACTGTAACTTGTTACTAGAGACTGTCACTGAAGGTATCATCAAGTGACTGTAACTTGTTACTAGAGACTGTCACTGAAGGCATCACCAAGTGACTGTAACTTGTTACTAGAGACTGTCACTGAGGGTATCACCAAGTACAGTAACTTGTTACTAGAGACTGTCACAGAAGGTATCACCAAGTACTGTAACTTGTTACTAGAGACTGTCACAGAAGGTATCATCAAGTGACTGTAACTTGTTACTAGAGACTGTCACTGAAGGTATCACCAAGTGACTGTAACTTGTTACTAGAGACTGTCACAGAAGGTATCACCAAGTGATTGTAACTTGTTACTAGAGACTGTCACAGAAGGTATCACCAAGTACTGTAACTTGTTACTAGAGACTGTCACTGAAGGTATCATCAAGTGACTGTATCTTGTTACTAGAGACTGTCACTGAAGGTATCACCAAGTGACTGTAACTTGTTACTAGAGACTGTCACAGAAGGTATCACCAAGTGATTGTAACTTGTTACTAGAGACTGTCACTGAAGGTATCATCAAGTGACTGTAACTTGTTACTAGAGACTGTCACTGAAGGTATCACCAAGTGACTGTAACTTGTTACTAGAGACTGTCACAGAAGGTATCACCAAGTACAGTAACTTGTTACTAGAGACTGTCACTGAAGGTATCACCAAGTGACTGTAACTTGTTACTAGAGACTGTCACTGAAGGTATCATCAAGTGACTGTAACTTGTTACTAGAGACTGTCACAGAAGGTATCACCAAGTGATTGTAACTTGTTACTAGAGACTGTCACTGAAGGTATCATCAAGTGACTGTAACTTGTTACTAGAGACTGTCACTGAGGGTATCATCAAGTGACTGCAACTTGTTACTAGAGACTGTCACTGAAGGTATCACCAAGTGACTGTAACTTGTTACTAGAGACTGTCACTGAAGGTATCACCAAGTACAGTAACTTGTTACTAGAGACTGTCACTGAAGGTATCACCAAGTACTGTAACTTGTTACTAGAGACTATCACTGAAGGTATCATCAAGTGACTGTAACTTGTTACTAGAGACTGTCACTGAAGGTATTACAAAGTACAGTAACTTGTTACTAGAGACTGTCACTGAAGGTATCATCAAGTGACTGTAACTTGTTACTAGAGACTGTCACAGAAGGTATCACCAAGTATAGTAACTTGTTACTAGAGACTGTCACAGAAGGTATCACCAAGTACTGTAACTTGTTACTAGAGACAGTCACTGAAGGTATCACCAAGTGACTGTAACTTGTTACTAGAGACTGTCACTGAAGGTATCACCAAGTGACTGTAACTTGTTACTAGAGACAGTCACTGAAGGTATCACCAAGTGACTGTAACTTGTTACTAGAGACTGTCACTGAAGGTATCACCAAGTGACTGTAACTTGTTACTAGAGACTGTCACTGAAGGTATCACCAAGTGACTGTAACTTGTTACTAGAGACTGTCACTGAAGGTATCATCAAGTGTCTGTAACTTGTTACTAGAGACTGTCACTGAAGGTATCACCAAGTGTCTGTAACTTGTTACTAGAGACTGTCACTGAAGGTATCACCAAGTGACTGTAACTTGTTACTAGAGATTGTCACTGAAGGTATCACAAAGTGACTGTAACTTGTTACTAGAGACTGTCACTGAAGGTATCACAAAGTGACTGTAACTTGTTACTAGAGACTGTCACTGAAGGTATCACCAAGTGACTGTAACTTGTTACTAGAGACTGTCACTGAAGGTATCACCTAGTGACTGTAACTTGTTACTAGAGACTGTCACTGAAGGTATCACCAAGTGACTGTAACTTGTTACTAGAGACTGTCACTGAAGGTATCACAAAGTGACTGTAACTTGTTACTAGAGACTGTCACTGAAGGTATCACAAAGTGACTGTAACTTGTTACTAGAGACAGTCACTGAAGGTATCACCAAGTGACTGTAACTTGTTACTAGAGACTGTCACTGAAGGTATCACCAAGTGACTGTAACTTGTTACTAGAGACTGTCACTGAAGGTATCACCAAGTGACTGTAACTTGTTACTAGAGACTGTCACTGAAGGTATCACCAAGTGACTGTAACTTGTTACTAGAGACTGTCACTGAAGGTATCACAAAGTGACTGTAACTTGTTACTAGAGACTGTCACTGAAGGTATCACAAAGTGACTGTAACTTGTTACTAGAGACAGTCACTGAAGGTATCACCAAGTGACTGTAACTTGTTATTAGAGACTGTCACTGAAGGTATCACCAAGTGACTGTAACTTGTTACTAGAGACTGTCACTGAAGGTATCACAAAGTGACTGTAACTTGTTACTAGAGACTGTCACTGAAGGTATCACAAAGTGACTGTAACTTGTTACTAGAGACTGTCACTGAAGGTATCACCTAAATAGTAACTGCAACCTCTGTAGGAAACTGCTACTACTAGTTCCTCCTTATTTATTATATATTTTATTAATAACAACACTTATTATCAGAAAGTGGATAATGTTGTGACAGTGAATATCGATGAGTTTCAGGTGTGAGTTACCTAAGGAAGTTGGTAGAGTGTTTCACAGTGGCATGATGGGTACACTGTACAACCTGACACCACGCAACAAGGTTCAACTTATTCAAGTAAGTTAATATACCAGATTATTGTGATAGACGACTTCATAAATTACAGTATTATCTTCATAAGACAGAGGATTGAATTATAGGAGAGAAGTGAAGTATAAAAGTTAGTTAGTGACTTGTACAAGTCAGTGTCGATACAAGAACCTCTTCAGTAGACATGTTTACAAGTGACACCGTCCTCCCTCCCTCCCCCGATATCCTTTATTTCCCCCACCTCCTTTACTCAACTCTTAACAAGCAGGATGTTGTATGATAAATGACCCATGACAGGATAAACAAAAGTTAGTATATTGAAAGTTATAAAGACACATATGCAACATCTGGTTATCTTTACTGTAGACGTTTTGCCATCCTGTGGCTTTTTCTATACAGATTCTTGGACATGTCCAGAAGACAGTAGAACAATATACAAAAGATGAGGTAATCAGTCCCTCAGCCTTGGAGTTGGTGTGAAGAGCACCGTGGTTGTAGAGTTTCTGGATCACAAGCAAGGAGGCTGGCGCTTATGTAGGCGTCAGTGGATAGGGACGTGTATCAGAAGAGCGCATAGTCACTGGTAGGTGGGATTCCCCAGTGGAAGTAGGTTATACCCAAAGGGACGAGTTAGTTGTAGAAGCCGTGAAGAAGGACATGTTGATGTCCTCTGAACCAAGATTTCATGATGTTGCAGCGTCTGTCTTCTAGATATGTCCTAGAATTTGTATTGATAAAGCCACTGGATGGCGAAACGTCTACAATAAAGATACCCAGATGTTGCACATGTGTCTTAACTTTCATCTTGTCGGTATTGTATACTTTTCTTGCACAGTCGGTATATTGTTTGACATATGACCCATGAAAGAGTATTCCACCATACAACAGAAGAGTTTCTCGTTTAAAATGAAATAACAATTGTTCAATAAGTTGAGTCATTGGTAAGATAACATAAACGTTCATCAATATAATTGATAACCTGGAGACATATTGTGTTCTTAGTCTGAATCTTGCCTACATACATGAACTTGATTCTTAAGTCTTGTGCAACACACAGCTCAGATCTATCAACTTTCCACTGTCGACCTTCCTTCCTTCCTTCCTACATTGCTAACAGTTGCCTCTACATTGTTACCAGTTAATGAATATTGTACTTCATGCCTCTACATTGCTACTAGTTACTGAATATTGTACTTCATGCCTCTACATTGCTACTAGTTACTGAATATTGTACTTCATGCCTCTACATTGCTACTAGTTACTGAATATTGTACTTCATGCCTCTACATTGCTACCACTTAAGGAATACTGTACTTCATGCCCCAACATTGCTACCAGTTATAGAATATTGCATTTCATGCCTCTACATTGCTACCACTTAAGGAATACTGTACTTCATGCCACAACATTGCTACCAGTTATAGAATATTGCACTTCATGTCTCTACATTGCTACCACTTAAGGAATACTGTACTTCATGCCACAACATTGCTACCAGTTATAGAATATTGCATTTCATGCCTCTACATTGCTACCACTTAAGGAATACTGTACTTCATGCTACAACATTGCTACCAGTTATAGAATATTGCACTTCATGCCTCTACATTGCTACCACTTAAGGAATACTGTACTTCATGCCACAACATTGCTACCAGTTATAGAATATTGCACTTCATGCCTCTACATAGCAAATTACTCATACACATTATGTGATTGAGGTGGTATTACGACAAACTGACACTGTCATGGAGGTGATCTCAGGAAACACTGACACTGTCATGGAGTTGGTGCCAGCACACACACTGACACTGTTATGAAGAGGGTGTAGGGACACACTGACACTGTTATGAAGGGGGTGTAGGAACACACTGACACTGTCATGGAGGTGGTGTCAGGACACACTGACACTGTCATGGAGGTGGTGTAAGGACACACTGACACTGTCATGGAGGTGGTGTCAGCAAACAATAACTGTCATGGAGGTGGTGCAAGGACACACTGACACTGTCATAGAGGTGATGTTAGGAGACTGACACAGTTATGGAGGAGAGGTCAGCAAACTCTTACACTGTCATGAAAATGGTGTCATTACACACTGACACTGTCATGGACGTAGTGTCAGGACACATTGACACTGTAATGGAGGTGGTGTCAGGATACTGACACTGTCATGGATGTGGTGTCAGGACACATTGACACTGTCATGGAGGTGGTTTAGGAACACACTGACACTGTCATGGAGGATGGGTCAGGGTACACTGTCATGGAGGTGGTGTCAACACATATTGACACTGTCATAGAAGTGGCGCAGGGACACGCTGACAATGATATGGAGGTTCTGTAACGACACACTGAAACGGTCATGCAGGTGGTGTCTGGACACTGACACTGTCATTAAGGTGGTGTGAGGACAGACTGACACTGTCATGGGGTGGTATCAGGACACTCTGACACAGTCATAGAGGAGGGGTGGGCACACTCTCACACTGTCATGAAAGTGGTGCCATAACACACTGACACTGTCATGGACGCAGTGTAAGGACAAACTGACACTGTCATGGAGGTAGTGTCAGGACACACTGACACTGTCATGGAGGTGGTGTTAGGACCCACCGATACTGTCGTGGAGGTAGTGTCAGGACACAATGACAATATCATGGAGGATGTGTCAAGACACACTGACACTCTAAGGGAGGTGGTGTCAGGACACACTCACACTGTCAAGGAGGTGGTGTCAGCACACAATGAATCTCTCATTGAGGCGGTGTCAGCACACAATGAGTCTGTCATGGAGATGGTGTCAGCACTCACACATATCCTCTCATGGAGGTGGTGTCAGGACACACTGACACTGTCAAGGAGGTGGTGTCAGCACACAATGAATCTCTCATGGAGATGGTGTCAGCACTCACACATATCCTCTCATGGAGGTGGTGTCAGGACACACTGACACTGTCATGGAGGTTGTGTCAGGACACAGTGACACTTCATGGAAGTAGTATCAGCACACACTGACACTGTCAGGAAGGTTGTCTCAGCTTACGCTGACATTGTTAGGGTGGTGGAGTCAGCACACAATGACTCTGTAATAAGGGTGGTGTCAAAACTCACTGACACTGTTAATTGTGTCAGCACACACTGACGTTTTCATGGAAAAGGTGTCAGAAAAAACTGGCACTGTCATAGAAGTGGTGTCAGGACACACTGCCACTGTCATGGAGTTATCAGGGCACACTGACACTGTCATAGAGGTGGTGTAGGGACACACTGTCACTGTCATCGCGGTGGTGTCAGGTCTCACAGACACTGTCATGGAAGTTGTGTCAGCACATACGGACACTGTCATGGAGCTGGTGTCAGGACACATTGACACTCTCATGGAAGTGGTGTTAGCCCACACTGTCACTATCATTGATGTGGTTTCAGGACACATTGACACGGTCATAAAGGTGGTGTCAGAACACAAAAACAATGTCATGGAGGGGTGTCAGGACATGCTGACACTGTCATGGAGGTTGTGTCAAGACGCACTGACACTGTCATGGAGGTGTTGTCAAGGAAAACTGACACTATTATGAAAGATGAGTCAGGACACAATGACACTGTCATGGAGGTGGTGTCAGGACACAATGACACTGTCAAGGAGGTTTTGTCAGGACAAAACATCAATGTCATGGTCCTGGTGTCAGAACTCACTGACACTGTCATAGAGGTGGTTTCAAAACACACTCACACTGATATCGAAGTGGAGTCAGGACACACTGACAGTGTCATGGAGGATATATCATTACACATACACTGTCATGGAGGTGGTGTCAGGACACACTGATAGTGTCATGGAGGATATATCATTACACATACACTGTCATGGAGGTGGTGTCAGGACATACACACTCTGTCAAGGAGGTGGTGTTAGTACACATCGACTCTGTCTTGGAAGGGGTGTCAACACACAGACACTGTCATGGAAGTTGTGTCAGCACACACTGACACTCTCATAGAGGTGGTATAAAGACACACTGACAGTGTCATGGAGGTTGTGTCAGCACACAATGACTTTGTAATGGAGGTAGTGTCAGCTTACACTCCCTCTGTTATGGAGGTGATGTCAGCACACAATGACGCTGTGATAGAGGAGTTTCAGCACACACACATACTGTCGTCGAGGTGGTATCAGGACACACTGTCAGGGAGGTGGTGTCAGCACACAATGACTTTTTCATAGGGGTGGTGCCAACACACACTGACACTGTCATGGAAATTAAGTCAGCACACACTGATGTTGTCATGGAGGTGGTGCCAGGACACACTGACACTGTCAAAGAGGAGGTGTCGGGACACACTGACACTGTCATGGAGTTCGTGTTAGGACACACTGACAATGTCAGAGAGGATGTGTTAAGATACACTGACACTGTCAAGGAGGTGGTGTCAGGACACACTGGCACTGCCGTGGGTGTGGTGTCAGGACACATTGACATTGTCACGGAGATGGTGCCAGCACACAATGACGCTGACATGGAGGTGGTGTCAGCACACAATGACTCTGTCATGGAAGGGGTGTCAAAACACATTGACACTGTCATGGAAGTTGTGTCAGCAGACACTGACCCTTTCATGGGTGACGTGTCAGGACACAATGACACTGTCATGGAGGTGGTGCCAGGACACACTGACACTGTCAAGGAGGTTTTGTGAGGGCAAAACATCAATGTCATGGAGCAGGTGTCAGGACTCACTGATACTGTCATAGAGGTGGTATCAAGAAACACTGAAATTGTCATGGTGGTGGTGTCATGACTCACTGACTCTGTCAATGAGGCGGTGACAGGGAATGCTGACATTGTCATAGAGGTGGTGTCAGGTCACACTGGAAATGTGTTGGAGGATATGTAAAGAAACACAGACACTATCATGGAGGTGGTGTCAGGACACCCTGACACTGTCATCGAGGTGGTGTCAGCACATACACACTCTGTCAAGGTGGTGTTAGTACACATTGACTCTGTCTTGGAGGTGTCAACACACACTGACACTGTCAGGGAGGATGTGTAAACATACACTGACACTGTCAAGGAGGTGGTGTCAGGACATACTGGCACTGCCGTGGGTGCGGTGTCAGTACACATTGACATTGTCACGGAGATGGTGTCAGCACACAATGACTCTGTCATTGAGGGGGTGTCAAAACACACTGACACTGTCATGGAAGTTGTGCCAGCAGACACTGACCCTTTCATGGGTGACGTGTCAGCACACACTGACACTGTCATCGAGATGGTATCAGGACACACTGACACATTCACGGAGGTGGTGTCAGGAAACACTGACATTGTCATGGAGGTGGTTTCAGGACACATTGACACTGTCATGGAGGTGGTTTCATGACACACCGACAATGTCATTGAGGGTGTGTAAAGAAACATTGACACTGGAATGCAGGTGGTGTCAGACAAACTCACTCTGTCATGGAGGTGCTGTCAGCACACACTGACATTGTCACTGAGGTGGTGTCAGCACACAATGGCTTTCTCATGGCGGTGGTGTCAGTACACACTAACGCTGTCATGGAGGTGGTGTCAACACACATTGACACTGCCATGCAAGTTGTGTCAGCACACACTGACGCTGTCATGGAACAGGTGTCAGCACACACTGACACTGTCATGCAGGTGGTTCAGCTAACAATAACTCTTTCCTAGACGAGGTGTTAGATCACTCTGACACTGTCATGGAGGTGGTGTCAGAGCAAAATAACACTCATGCAGTAGGTGTCAACAAACACTGACACTCTCATAGAAGTTATATCAGCGCACACTGACGTTGTCATGGAGAAAGTGTCAGCACACACAGACACTGTAATCGAGGTTGTGTCGGGACACACTGACACGGTCACGGAGGTGGTGTCAGCAGACACTGACATTTTTAGGGTGGTGTTGTCATCACACAATAACTGTCATGGAGGTGTCAGCACTCACTCAATCTGTATTTGAGCTGGTGTCAGCACTCACTGACACTGTCCTAGAAGTTGTGTCAACACACACTTACGTTTTCATGGAGGAGGCATAAGGACACAATGACACTGTCATGGAGGTGGCGTCAGGACACTCTGACACTGTCATGGAGGTGGTGTTAGCCCACAGGAACAGTATCATGGATGTGGTTTCAAAACACAGTGACACTGTCATAAAGATGGCGTCAGGACACACTGACAGCGTCACAGAGGTGCTCTCAGGAAACCTTGACCCTGTTTTAGAGGTAGTGTCGGGACACACTGACACTCTCATGTAGGTGGTGTAAGGACACACTGACAATGTCGTGCAGGTGGTGCCAGGACACACTCACACTGTCATGGAGGTGGTGTCAGGACACAGTGACATCTTCATGGAGGTTGTGTCATTACACAAGAACTCTGTCATGGAGGTGGTATCAGGATACACCGAAAATGTCATGGAAGGAGGTCTCAGGACACACTGCCCCTGTCATAGAGGTCATGTCAGCACACACTGACAATCTCGTAGGTGATGTGTAAAGACACACTGACACTGCCTTAAAGGTACTGTTAGCACTCACTGTCATGGAGGTGGTGTCAGGACACATTCTCACTTTTATCTAGGTGGAGTCAGGACACACTGACAGTGTCATGGAGGATGTGTCAGTACACACTAACGTTGTTAGGGTGTTGTTGTCAGCACACATTGACTCTGTCATGGAGGTTACCTGGAGATTACCTGGAGAGAGTTCCGGGGGTCAACGCCCCCGCGGCCCGGTCTGTGACCAGGCCTCCTTAGGTCAGTGTCCCAGGATGCGACCCACACCAGTCGACTAACACCCAGGTACCCATTTTACTGATGGGGAACATAGACAACAGGTGGAAAGAAACTCGTCCAATGTTTCTACTCTGGCTGGGAATCGAACCCAGGCCCTCACCGTGTGAAGCGAGAGCGTTAACCACCAGGCCACACACTGAAGTTGCCGTGGAGGAGGTGTTAGGACACACTGACACTGTCGTGGAGGTGGTGTCAGGACTACTTGACAGTGTCATGGAGGTGGTGACAGCACACACACTGAAGTTGTCATGGAGGAGGTGTTAGGACACACTGCCACTGTCGTGGAGGTGGTGTCAGGACACACTAACTCTGTCTTGGAGGAGGTGTCAGCACACACTGACAGTGTCATGGATGATGTTTCAGGACACTTGGTGGTGTCAGGAAGCACTAACAATGTGATGGATGTGGTGTAAGTCTATGACACTATCATGGAGGTGGTGTCAGGACTACCTGACATTGTCATGGAGGATGGTGTCAGCACACAATGGCTCTGTCATGGAGGTGGTGTCAGCACACGATGAATCTGTCATGGAGGGGTTGTCAACACACACTGACACTGTCATGAAAGTTGTGTCAGCACATACTGACACTGTTATGGAGCAGGTGTCAGCACACACTAACACTGTCATGGAGGTGGTGTCACCTGACGAGAACTCTTTCATAGAGGTGGTGTTAGAACACCATGACACTGTCATGAAGGTTTTGTCAATACACAAAGACACTGTCATGGAGGGGGTGTCAACACACACTGACACTGTCATGGAAGTTGTGTCAGCACACACTGCCTCTGACATGGAGGAGGTATCAGAACACACAGACACTGTCATCGAGGTCGTATCAGGACACACTGACACTGTCATGAAGGTGGTGTCAGTAAACACTGACTCTGTCATTAAGGTGGTGTCAGCACACAATGACTCTGTCATGGAGGCTGTGTAAGTACACACTGACACTGTCATGGAAGTTGTGCCAGCACACACTGATGTAGTCATGGAGGTGTCAGGACACACTGACACTGTCGTGGAGGTAGTGTAGGGACACACTGACACTGTCATGAAGGAGGTGTCATGACACACTGACACTGTCATGGAGGAAGAGTCAGGAGACACTGACACTGTCTTGGAGCTGGTGTTAGGACACACAGACACTGTCTTGGAGGTGTATAGGACATACTGACACTGTCGTAGACGTGATGTCAGCACACACTGACATTGTCACGGACATGGTGTCAGAACCCAATGACTCTGTCAATGAGGTGGTGTCACCACGCACACTCTGTCATGGAAGCGGTGTCAGAACACACTGACAATGTCATGGAAGTGGTGTCAGGACTCATTATCGCTGTCCGGGAGGTTGTGGCAGGACACACTGACACTGTCATGGAGTTGGTGTGCAGTAAGACTGACAGTTTCATGGAGGTGGTGTCAGCACAAACTGACACGGTCTTGTAGTTGGAGTCAGCACGCACTGACACTTTCATGGAGGTGTTGTCAGCACACACAGACTCTATCATGGAGGAAGTATCAGGACACACTGACACTGTCATTGAGGAGTCAGGAGACACTGATACTGTCTTAGAGGTGGTGTCAGGACGCACTGACACCGTCATGGAGGTGGTGTTAGGACACACTCACACTGTCATGGAGGTGGTGCCAGGACACACTCACACTGTCATGGAGGAGTTGTCAGCCACAAACATACTGTGTCATGAAGGTGTGTCAACAAACACTGACACTGTCATGGAAGTTGTGTCAGTACACACTAATTCTGTCATGGAAGAGGTGTCAACTCACGCTGACACTGCCATGGAAGTTGTGACAGCACACACTGACGCTGCCATGGAGGAGGAGTCAGAACACCCGGACACTGTTATCGAGCTGTATCAGGCCACACTGACACTCTTATGGAGGTGGTGTCAGGACACACTCTGTCATGGAGGTGGTGTCAGCACACAATGACTCTGTCATGGAGGGGGTTTCAACACACACTGACGCTCTCATGTAGGTTCTGTCAGCACACACTCAATCTGTCATGGAGGTGGTGTTAGGACCAACTAACACTGTCATGGAGGTGTATAGGACACACTGACACTCGCATAGAGGTGGTGTCAGCACACACTGACATTGTCACAAAGATGGTGTCAGCACACAATGACTCTGTCATGGAGGTGGTGTCGGCGTACACTCACTCTCATGGAAGTGGTGTCAGCACACACTGATGTGTCATGGAAGTTGTGTCAGCACGCACCGACGCTGTCATGGAGGTGGTGTCAGCACACACTGGCATTGTCACGGATTTTGTGTCAGCACTCACTGATGCTGTCATGGAGGAGGTGTCAGCACACACACCACACTCTCTGATAGAGGTGGTGTTAGAAAACTCTGACACTGTCTTGGATGTGGTGTCAGGACTCAGTTACACTGTCATAGAGGTTTTGTATGACACATTGACAATGTCACGGAGCTGGTGTTAGGACTCACTTACACTGTCATAGAGGTGGTGTCAGGACACACTGTCATGGTGTCAGGACACAGTAATGCTGTCCTGGAGGTTGTGTCAGGACACACTGTCACTGTCATGGAAGTGGTGTCAAGTAAAACTGACACTGTCATGTAGGTGGTGTCAGGACACTCTGACACTGTCTTGTAGTTGATGTCTGCATGCACTGACACTTTCATGGAAGTGGTGTCAGCACACACAGACTGTCATGGAGGTTGTGTCAGGATACTCTGACACTGTCACTGAGGTGGTGTCAGCACACACAGACTCTGTCATGGAGGTTGTGTCAGGATACTCTCACACTGTCATTGAGGTGGTGTCAACACACACTGACTCTGTCATGGAGGTGGATTAAGAGCATATTCACACTGTTATGGAGGTGGTGTCAGCACACACTGACACTGTCATGGAGGTGGTGTCAGCACACACTGACACTGTCATGGAGGTGGTGTCAGCACACACTGACACTGTCATGGAGGTGGTGTCAGCACACACTGACACTGTCATGGAGGTGGTGTCAGCACACACTGACACTGTCATGGAGGTGGTGTCAGCACACACTGACACTGTCATGTAGGTGGATTAAGAGCATACTCACACTGTTATGGAGGTGGTGTCAGGATACACTGACACTGTCATGTAGGTGGTGTCAGGATACACTGACACTGTCATGGAGGTGGTGTCAGGATACACTGACACTGTCATGTAGGTGGTGTCAGGATACACTGACACTGTCATGGAGGTGGTGTCAACAGACACTGACACTGTCATGTAGGTGGATTAAGAGCACACTCACACTTTCATGGAAGTGGTGTCAGCACACACAGACTGTCATGGAGGTTGTGTCAGGATACTCTGACACTGTCACTGAGGTGGTGTCAGCACACACAGACTCTGTCATGGAGGTTGTGTCAGGATACTCTCACACTGTCATTGAGGTGGTGTCAACACACACTGACTCTGTCATGGAGGTGGATTAAGAGCATACTCACACTGTTATGGAGGTGGTGTCATGACACACTGCCACTCTCATGGAGGTGGTTTCACGGCAATCTGACACTGTCATGGAGGTGGTGTCAGGACAAACAAACAATCTCTTGTAGGAGGTGTCAAAACTTACTGACACTGTCATAGAGGTGGTGTCAGGATACACTGACACTGTCATGGAGGTGGTGTCAGGACAAACAAACAATCTCTTGTAGGAGGTGTCAAAACTTACTGACACTGTCATAGAGGTGGTGTCAGGATACACTGACACTGTCATGGAGGTGGTGTCAGGACAAACAAACAATCTCTTGTAGGAGGTGTCAAAACTTACTGACACTGTCATAGAGGTGGTGTCAGGATACACTGACACTGTCATGGAGGTGGTGTCAGCACATACTGACTCTTCAACATTTCTTGATTAATATGGCGTCATCAGAGCCACCACTTCACTGCTGACAACTTTCACCTAGTCTTTCTACTCTGATGGTCAAACTCTTCTTAATAAGACTACTCTAGTCTTATGACATGTTAATGTAGACCACTCTTATGTCATGTTAATGTGGACCACTCTTATGTCATGTTAATGTAGACCACTCTTATGTCATGTTAATGTAGACCACTCTTATGTCATGTTAATGTAGACCACTCTTATGTCATGTTAATGTGGACCACTCTTATGTCATGTTAATGTAGACCACTCTTATGTCATGTTAATGTAGACCACTCTTATGTCATGTTAATGTGGACCACTCTTATGTCATGTTAATGTAGACCACTCTTATGTCATGTTAATGTAGACCACTCTTATGTCATGTTAATGTAGACCACTCTTATGTCATGTTAATGTGGACCACTCTTATGTCATGTTAATGTAGACCACTCTTATGACATGTTAATGTAGACCACTCTTATGACATGTTAATGTAGACCACTCTTATGTCATGTTAATGTAGACCACTCTTATGTCATGTTAATGTAGACCACTCTTATGTCATGTTAATGTAGACCACTCTTATGACATGTTAATATAGACCACTCTTATGTCATGTTAATGTAGACCACTCTTATGTCATGTTAATGTAGACCACTCTTATGTCATGTTAATGTAGACCACTCTTATGTCATGTTAATGTAGACCACTCTTATGACATGTTAATGTAGACCACTCTTATGTCATGTTAATGTAGACCACTCTTATGTCATGTTAATGTAGACCACTCTTATGTCATGTTAATGTAGACCACTCTTATGTCATGTTAATGTAGACCACTCTTATGTCATGTTAATGTAGACCACTCTTATGTCATGTTAATGTAGACCACTCTTATGTCATGTTAATGTAGACCACTCTTATGTCATGTTAATGTAGACCACTCTTATGTCATGTTAATGTAGACCACTCTTATGTCATGTTAATGTAGACCACTCTTATGTCATGTTAATGTAGACCACTCTTATGTCATGTTAATGTAGACCACTCTTATGTCATGTTAATGTAGACCACTCTTATGTCATGTTAATGTAGACCACTCTTATGTCATGTTAATGTAGACCACTCTTATGTCATGTTAATGTAGACCACTCTTATGTCATGTTAATGTAGACCACTCTTATGTCATGTTAATGTAGACCACTCTTATGTCATGTTAATGTAGACCACTCTTATGTCATGTTAATGTAGACCACTCTTATGTCATGTTAATATAGACCACTCTTATGTCATGTTAATGTAGACCACTCTTATGTCATGTTAATGTAGACCACTCTTATGTCATGTTAATGTAGACCACTCTTATGTCATGTTAATGTAGACCACTCTTATGACATGTTAATGTAGACCACTCTTATGTCATGTTAATGTAGACCACTCTTATGTCATGTTAATGTAGACCACTCTTATGACATGTTAATGTAGACCACTCTTATGTCATGTTAATGTAGACCACTCTTATGTCATGTTAATGTAGACCACTCTTATGTCATGTTAATGTAGACCACTCTTATGTCATGTTAATGTAGACCACTCTTATGTCATGTTAATGTAGACCACTCTTATGTCATGTTAATGTAGACCACTCTTATGTCATGTTAATGTAGACCACTCTTATGTCATGTTAATGTAGACCACTCTTATGTCATGTTAATGTAGACCACTCTTATGTCATGTTAATGTAGACCACTCTTATGTCATGTTAATGTAGACCACTCTTATGTCATGTTAATGTAGACCACTCTTATGTCATGTTAATGTAGACCACTCTTATGTCATGTTAATGTAGACCACTCTTATGTCATGTTAATGTAGACCACTCTTATGTCATGTTAATGTAGACCACTCTTATGTCATGTTAATGTAGACCACTCTTATGTCATGTTAATGTAGACCACTCTTATGTCATGTTAATGTAGACCACTCTTATGACATGTTAATATAGACCACTCTTATGTCATGTTAATGTAGACCACTCTTATGTCATGTTAATGTAGACCACTCTTATGTCATGTTAATGTAGACCACTCTTATGTCATGTTAATGTAGACCACTCTTATGTCATGTTAATGTAGACCACTCTTATGTCATGTTAATGTAGACCACTCTTATGTCATGTTAATGTAGACCACTCTTATGTCATGTTAATGTAGACCACTCTTATGTCATGTTAATGTAGACCACTCTTATGTCATGTTAATGTAGACCACTCTTATGTCATGTTAATGTAGACCACTCTTATGACATGTTAATATAGACCACTCTTATGTCATGTTAATGTAGACCACTCTTATGTCATGTTAATGTAGACCACTCTTATGTCATGTTAATGTAGACCACTCTTATGTCATGTTAATGTAGACCACTCTTATGTCATGTTAATGTAGACCACTCTTATGTCATGTTAATGTAGACCACTCTTATGTCATGTTAATGTAGACCACTCTTATGTCATGTTAATGTAGACCACTCTTATGACATGTTAATATAGACCAGTCTTATGTGATAATTTTCTTCCGTTTACATTTTCACCCCCACCCTCACAAATATTATCACCCTCTCCCCTCCCCTCCCCTCACCCTCTCCCCTCCCCTCCCTTCACCCTCTCCCTCACTATTACTCTCACCCTCATCATCACCCTCTCCCCTCCCCTCACACGCTCCCTCACAATCACCCCCACCCTCAGCATCACCCTCTCCCTTGCTCTCACCCTCTTCCTCACTATCACCCTCACCCTCATCATCATCCTCTCCCTTGCCCTCACTATCACCCTCACCCTCATCATCACCCTCACCCTCTCCCTCACTACCACCCTCACCCTCTCCCTCACTATCACCCTCATTCTCAATATCACCTTCTCCATCGCCCTCATCCTCTCCTTCACTATCACCCTCATCATCTCCCTCTCCTTTGCCCTCAACTTCTCCCTCACTATCACCCTCACCTTCATCATCACCCTCTCCCTCCCTATCACCCTCACCCTCATCATCACCCTTTTCCTTGTTCTCACTATCACCCTACTACCAGGCTGGCTCCTCCTCAGGAAAATTAATGAATAGAAAAAGAAATAATAATTAACAAAGATAAACACTTTATTATTTAGTAATGTAAAAATAAAACAGTGAAACATGAAGGTGAATCCTATTTGAAAGAATAATGAAAAATGAAATGAAAAAATGACGTTTGAATTCAACGCTAATATGTACAAGTAAACTGTGGTGTCTGGTTGATGTTGACACCGTCTGGTATAAATTGTAGCCGTCACAGGTGTTGGTGACAACCCTACGACTAGTTCTTCACAGAGTCTAGAGCCTTGAATAGTCAGTCCAGGTGACAGGAACGCAGGTTCTTTACCACTGCGACCCCTCAAGGAAGGTTCCTTGATGTTGGTGAGGGGCTCTTGATTTAGGGAATTGGATCTGTGCTCCAGTTCCCCAAATTAAGCCTGAATTCCTTCCACATCCCCCCCCAGGCGCTGTATAATCCTCCGGGTTTAGCGCTTCCCCCTTGATTGTAATAATAATAATTTACCACTGCGAAGATGAGTGGTAGTGTCCTGTACAATTAATCAGGTAGATAGATTATGAATGACGTCTCATGGGCTGTTTCAGTCCGTCTCCTTCAATACTTCTCGTTGGTTGGCAGGTGACCCGAGCTGTCATTCCAAGCTGGAAAGAGAGACAGGTTACCCACTGCTTAAGAAATCACTCTCCATGATAAGTACAATACATAAAAGACTTATTGATTATCAAAACATCTAACATGGAGATCAAGACTGAAAGGACGAAGTTTATTATTGGTCAAAAGTGAAGCTTTCAACCAATAAGTCCACTAGAATAGGAGCAGTCTTGTACTTACAGTTGTGCTGGGAGCTGTGAGTCTAGTGATTACTGTTTGGCAGGAGCCCCACACATCACCTTTCGGGGGGGGGGGGGAGGGGGGGAAAGGGGGAGGGGATATCGGAAGCTAGACTTACCCTACCTTAACAAGTAGCCGGCAACCAAACTATCGTTACCTTATACTATATACTCCTATCTGTTGAACTTTTCCCTCACACACCCTCACCCTCATCATCACCCTCTTGCTCGCCTTCACCCTCTCCCTCACTGTCACCCTCACCCTCATCATCACCCTCTCCCTCACTATCACCCTTACCCTCATCATCTCCCTCTCCCTTGCCCTCACTCTCTCCCTCACTATCACCCTCACCCTCATCATCACCCTCTCCTTCACTATTACCCTCACTCTCATCATCACCCTCTCCCTCACTATCACCCTCACCCTCATCATCACCCTTTCCCTTGTTCTCACTATCACCCTCACCCTCATCATCACCCTCTCCCTCACTATCACCCTCACCTTCATCATCACCCTCTTCCTCACTATCACCCTCACTCTCATCATCACCCTGTCCCTCACTATCACACTCATCATCACCCTCTCCCTCGCCTTCACCCTCTCCTTCACTTTCACCCTCACACTCATCATCACCCTCTCCCTCACTATCACCCTCACCCTTATCATCTCCCTCTCACTTGCCCTCAACTTCTTCACTTTCACCCTCACACTCATCATCACCCTCTCCCTCGCCCTCACCTTCTCCCTCACTATCACACACACCCTCATCATCACCCTCTCTCTCTCACTATCACCCTCACCCTCATCATCTCCCTCTCCCTTGCTCTCAACTTCTCACTCACTTTCACCCTCACCCTCATCATCACCCTCTCCCTCGCCCTCACCCTCTCCCTATGACCCTCACCCTCATCATCACCCTCTCCTTTGCCCTCACTCTCTCCCTCACTATCACTCTCACCCTCATCATCACCCTCTCCTTTGCTCTCACCTTCTCCTTCACTATCACCCTCACCCTCATCGTCACCTTCTCCTCTCCCCTAACCCTTTCCCTCACTGTGTCCCTCACCATCACCCTCTCCCCTCCCCTCACTCTCTCCCTCTCTGTCACCCTCACCCTCATCATCACCCTCTCCCTCACTGTCACCCTCCATCCAACAACCAGTACCTCTGAGCATCAATAATAATAACAACCTCATATAATTATATGTGCTTTATTGTTCACAGATATTTTATAACATTGACAGATAATGGAGAAGAAGAACGTTGAGTTAGCAGGAATGAAAGGCTTCAAGGCTGTGCTTTCCACCAACACTTCTACTCTAACACAAGTTAGTAACTTACATAAATGTCAACTCCATTTGTCTTTAAATAACCAGTGTATAATTTACCATTCACGGAGAACCATACATCTCTTGCCATGCACGGAGACCCGTACATCTGCCATGCACGGAGACCCACAACCTCATACGATGCACGGAGACCCATACATCTCATACCATACACGGAGACAGATACATCTCATACCATGAACGGAGACCCATACATCTCATTCCATGCTACGGAGACAAATGCATCTCATACCATGCACGGAGGACCATACATCCCCTACCATGCAAGAAGGCCCATACATTCCATACCATGAGAGGAGAACCATACATCTCATTCCATGAACGGAGACCCATACATATCATACCATACACGGAAACCCATACATCTCATACCATGCACGGAGACACATACATATCATACCATACACGGAGACCCATACATATCATACCATGCACGGAGACCCATACATCTCATATCATACACGGTGACCCATACATCCCATACCATGGAAGGAGACCCAAACATCTCATACCATGCACAGAGACCCATACATCTCATACCATGGAAGGAGACCAATACATTTCTTGCCATGCACGGACACCTATACAACTCATGCAATTCACGGAGACCCGTACATCTTATACTATGCACGGAGACCCATACATCTCATACCAAGCTAGGACACCAATACTTCTCATGCCACTCACGGAGACCCATACATCTCACACCATGCACGGAGACCCATACTTCTCATACCATGCACGGAGACCATTACATCTCATACCTTGACCAGAGACCCACATATCTCATACCATGCACGGAGGATCATACATCTCATACCATGCACGGAGACCAATGCATCTCATACTATACACGGAGACCCATATATCCCATACCATGGAAGGAGACCCATACTTCCCATACCATGGAAAGAGAACCATACATATCGTGTCATGCACGGAGACCCATACATCCCATACCTTGGAAGGAGACCAATAAATTTCTTGCCATGCACGGACACCCATGCAACTCATGAGATTCACGGAGACCAATACATCTCATGCCATGACCGGAGGACCATACATTTCATCCATGGAAGGAGGCCCAAACATACCATACCATGTAAGGAGGACCATTCATCACATAGCATGCACGGAGACATGTACATATCATGCCATGCACGGAGACCCATACATCTCATACCTTGCACGGAGACCCATTCATCTCATACTATGTACGGAGACCCATACATCCCATACCAATGAAAGAGAACAATACATCCTGTGCCATGCACGGAGACCCCTATATCTCATACCATGCACGGAGACCAATGCATCTCATACTATGCACGGAGACCCATATATCCCATACCATGGAAAGAGACCCATACTTCCCATACCATGGAAAGAGACCCATACTTCCCATACCATGGAAAGAGAACCATACATATCGTGTCATGCACGGAGACCCATACATCCCATACCATGGAAGGAGACCCATACATCCCATACCATGGAAGGAGACCCATACTTCCCATACCATGGAAGGAGACCCATACATCCCATACCATGAAAGGAGACCAATACATCCCATACCATGGAAGGAGACCCATACTTCCCATACCATGGAAGGAGACCCATACATCCCATACCATGGAAGGAGACCCATACATCCCATACCATGAAAGGAGACCAATACATCCCATACCATGAAAGGAGACCAATACATCCCATACCATGGAAGGAGACCCATACTTCCCATACCATGGAAGGAGACCCATACATCCCATACCATGGAAGGAGACCCATACATCCCATACCATGGAAGGAGACCAATACATCCTGTGCCATGCAAATTTTATTTTTTTTAAGAATGAAGAAAGGATAAATTACAGTTTTGGCAATTGTTATAAATACAGTTTAGCATTGTTTTATGGGTAGACAATGACAAAACAGCTTCTCCAAGTCCCATTACGAAAATACAGTTCAATATGTATGATTATTAGTAAATAATTTTTTTCTCAGTTGTTTTTTGAGCTATCTTATTGAAACTTGGTCACATTGCTATTGAAAGGTGCTTCTTTACGTACAAAAAAAAATGAAAGAAATCGAACGAAAAATAAAAAAGTTCATGTGTGAACGTGAGACTCCCCTAAAGACTCATACTTTCCGTGTTGCATAGAACCCGACCCTCTCTGTACCCTCCCACCCCAGGGCTTGGATAGAACCCGACCCTCTGGGTACCCTCCCACCCCAGGGCTTGGATAGAACCCGACCCTCTGGGTACCCTCCCACCCCAGGGCTTGGATAGAACCCGACCCTCTGGGTACCCTCCCACCCCAGGGCTTGGATAGAACCCGACCCTCTGGGTACCCTCCTACCCCAGGGCTTGGATAGAACCCGACCCTCTGGGTACCCTCCCACCCCAGGGCGTGGATAGAACCCGCCCCTCTGGGTACCCTCCCACCCCAGGGCTTGTCTCGACCCTCTGGGTAACATCCCACCCCAGGGCTTGTCTCGACCCTCTGGGTAACATCCCACCCCAGGGCTTGTCTCGACCCTCTGGGTAACATCCCACCCCAGGGCTTGTCTCGACCCTCTGGGTAACATCCCACACCAGGGCTTGTCTCGACCCTCTGGGTAACATCCCACCCCAGGGCTTGGATAGAACCCGACCCTCTGGGTACCCTCCCACCACAGGGCTTGGATAGAACCCGACCCTCTGGGTACCCTCCCACCCCAGGGCTTGGATAGAACCCGACCCTCTGGGTACCCTCCCACCCCAGGGCTTGGATAGAACCCGACCCTCTGGGTACCCTCCCACCCCAGGGCTTGGATAGAACCCGACCCTCTGGGTACCCTCCCACCCCAGGGCTTGGATAGAACCCGACCCTCTGGGTACCCTCCCACCCCAGGGCTTGGATAGAACCCGACCCTCTGGGTACCCTCCCACCCCAGGGCGTGGATAGAACCCGACCCTCTGGGTTCCCTCCCACCCCAGGGCATGGATAGAACCCGACCCTCTGGGTACCCTCCCACCCCAGGGCTTGGATAGAACCCGACCCTCTGGGTACCCTCCCACCCCAGTGCTTGGATAGAACCCGACCCTCTGGGTACCCTCCCACCCCAGGGCTTGGATAGAACCCGACCCTCTGGGTACCCTCCCACCCCAGGGCTTGGATAGAACCCGACCCTCTGGGTACCCTCCCACCCCAGGGCTTGGATAGAACCCGACCCTCTGGGTACCCTCCCACCCCAGGGCTTGGATAGAACCCGACCCTCTGGGTACCCTCCCACCCCAGGGCTTGGATAGAACCCGACCCTCTGGGTACCCTCCCACCCCAGGGCTTGGATAGAACCCGACTCTCTGGGTACCCTCCCACCCCAGGGCTTGGATAGAACCCGACCCTCTGGGTACCCTCCCACCACAGGGCTTGGATAGAACCCGACCCTCTGGGTACCCTCCCACCCCAGGGCTTGGATAGAACCCGACCCTCTGGGTACCCTCCCTCCCCAGGGCTTGGATAGAACCCGACCCTCCGGGTACCCTCCCACCCCAGGGCTTGGATAGAACCCGACTCTCTGGGTACCCTCCCACCCCAGGGCTTGGATAGAACCCGACCCTCTGGGTACCCTCCCACCCCAGGGCTTGGATAGAACCCGACCCTCTGGGTACCCTCCCACCCCAGGGCTTGGATAGAACCCGAACCACTGGGTACCCACCCACCCCAGGGCGTGGCTAGAACCCGACCCTCTGGGTACCCTCCCACCCCAGGGCTTGGATAGAACCCGACCCTCTGGGTACCCTCCCACCCCAGGGCTTGGATAGAACCCGACCCTCTGGGTACCCTCCCACCCCAGGGCTTGGATAGAACCCGACCCTCTGGGTACCCTCCCACCACAGGGCTTGGATAGAACCCGACCCTCTGGGTACCCTCCCACCCCAGGGCTTGGATAGAACCCGACCCTCTGGGTACCCTCCCACCCCAGGGCTTGGATAGAACCCGACCCTCTGGGTACCCTCCCACCCCAGGGCTTGGATAGAACCCGACCCTCTGGGTACCCTCCCACCCCAGGGCTTGGATAGAACCCGACCCTCTGGGTACCCTCCCAACCCAGGGCTTGTCTCCAATTGTAATATGGTGGTTACTGTCTAACGTTCTCGAAATTTAAGTAATACAAACCCGGATGGCTTATCACCCCACAATACATCCTCTAACACTGCCCTAACCCTGATTGCATCAAACCTGTCATTGTGTAATTCAGCTATTCTACCCCGAAGACTGTCCATGTCATCCCTCCTAACATCTCCCCCAACATAACAGTCCTGCATCTGCCCCTCCAGATAATTTTGCAACCCATAATGCCACCTCGCCTCTTCCGTCCCCTAACCTTAAAAAAATTCACTATCTCAGGCTTAGCCTGTATCTCCCACCAATCTAACAGATCTATCGCCCTATCCCTAGCTGCCCAAAAATGCAACCACCAATCACTGAAAAAAAGCCCCTCCCCCTCCTCCTTACATTTAATTTCCAGTACCCATAATAAATACGCGCTATTCCATCCCACATCAGATCCGCTATCACTGCCCTGTGATCAGAAAACTCCACATCGAAGGCTCTCACTCTCACCACATCTACGTCCTGCGTAACATAGATTCTGTCCAATCGCACCTCATATCCCCTACGGATGAACATATGCTTCACTAGGTATCCCCCTTTTCCCACCACATCGACAACCGCAACATCCCAAAATACATCCCTCAGGACACTCAACACACAACCTCCCCCTCTCGATTCTACACTCTGTATCACACAATTCCAATTACTTCCTATTGCTGTTATAGCAGACAAACCTCTCAAGTGATATAGCAATACCTCCCTGACAAAATCTACTTTTACCATGGTACTGCTAGTCACCAGCATGTAAACACCTACGAAACTAGCCCGACTCTCACCCCAGACACCATCCACCCTCACTACCCTCCCTCCCCCCTCTTCCTAACCCATGACACGCAAGGGGCTGGTCTCCTTTACCGCCACTGCTACCCCACCCTTCAACTGCAAACCTCTGGAGTTTACCTGGAGAGAGTTTCGGGGGTCAACGCCCCCGCGGCCCGGTCTGTGACCAGGCCTCCTGGTGGATCAGCGCCTGATCAACCAGGCTGTTGCTGCTGGCTGCACGCAAACCAACGTACGAGCCACAGTCCGGCTGATCAGGAACTGACTTTAGGTGCTTGTCCAGTGCCAGCTTGAAGACTGCCAGGGGTCTGTTGGTAATCCCCCTTATGTGTGCTGGGAGGCAGTTGAACAGTCTCGGGCCCCTGACACTTATTGTATGGTCTCTATAATCATGTATCTCTCCCTCCTGCGTTCCAGGGAATGCAGGTTTAGAAACCTCAAGCGCTCCCAGTAATTGAGGTGTTTTATCTCCGTTATGCGCGCCGTGAAAGTTCTCTGTACATTTTCTAGGTCGGCAATTTCACCTGCCTTGAAAGGTGCTGTTAGAGTGCAGCAATATTCCAGCCTAGATAGAACAAGTGACCTGAAGAGTGTCATCATGGGCTTGGCCTTCCTAGTTTTGAAGGTTCTCATTATCCATCCTGTCATTTTTCTAGCAGATGCGATTGATACAATGTTATAGTCCTTGAAGGTGAGATCCTCCGACATAATCACTCCCAGGTCTTTGACGTTGGTGTTTCGCTCTATTTTGTGGCCAGAATTTGTTTTGTACTCTGATGAAGATTTAATTTCCTCGTGTTTACCATATCTGAGTAATTGAAATTTCTCATCGTTGAACTTCATATTGTTTTCTGCAGCACACTGAAAGATTTGGTTGATGTCCGCCTGGAGCCTTGCAGTGTCTGCAATGGAAGACACTGTCATGCAGATTCGGGTGTCATCTGCAAAGGAAGACACGGTGCTGTGGCTGACATCCTTGTCTATGTCGGATATGAGGATGAGGAACAAGATGGGAGCTAGTACTGTGCCTTGTGGAACAGAGCTTTTCACCGTAGCTGCCTCGGACTTTACTCTGTTGACGACTACTCTCTGTGTTCTGTTAGTGAGGAAATTATAGATCCATCGACCGACTTTTCCTGTTATTCCTTTAGCACGCATTTTGTGCGCTATTACGCCATGGTCACACTTGTCGAAGGCTTTTGCAAAGCCTGTATATATTACATCTGCATTCTTTTTGTCTTCTAGTGCATTTAGGACCTTGTCGTAGTGATCCAATAGTTGAGACAGACAGGAGCGACCTGTTCTAAACCCATGTTGCCCTGGGTTGTGTAACTGATGGGTTTCTAGATGGGTGGTGATCTTGCTTCTTAGGACCCTTTCAAAGATTTTTATGATATGGGATGTTAGTGCTATTGGTCTGTAGTTCTTTGCTGTTGCTTTACTGCCCCCTTTGTGGAGTGGGGCTATGTCTGTTGTTTTTAGTAACTGAGGGACGACCCCCGTGTCCATGCTCCCTCTCCATAGGATGGAAAAGGCTCGTTATAGGGGCTTCTTGCAGTTCTTGATGAACACAGAGTTCCATGAGTCTGGCCCTGGGGCAGAGTGCATGGGCATGTCATTTATCGCCTGTTCGAAGTCATTTGGCGTCAGGATAACATCGGATAGACTTGTGCTAATCAAATTTTGTGGCTCTCTCATAAAAAATTCATTTTGATCTTCGACTCTCAGTCTGGTTAGCGGCTTGCTAAAAACTGAGTCATATTGGGACTTGAGTAGCTCACTCATTTCCTTGCTGTCATCTGTGTAGGACCCATCTTGTTTAAGTAGGGGCCCAATACTGGACGTTGTTCTCGATTTTGATTTGGCATAAGAGAAGAAATACTTTGGGTTTCTTTCGATTTCATTTATGGCTTTTAGTTCTTCCTGCGATTCCTGACTCCTAAAGGATTCTTTTAGCTTAAGTTCGATGCTTGCTATTTCTCTGACCAGTGTCTCCCTACGCATTTCAGATATATTGACCTCTTTTAGCCGCTCTGTTATTCTTTTCCGTCGCCTGTAAAGGGAGCGCCTGTCTCTTTCTATTTTACATCTACTCCTCCTTTTTCTTAGAGGAATAAGCCTTGTGCATACATCGAGTGCCACCGAGTTAATCTGTTCTAGGCATAAGTTGGGGTCTGTGTTGCTTAGTATATCTTCCCAGCTTATATCGGTTAGGACTTGGTTTACTTGGTCCCACTTTATGTTTTTGTTATTGAAGTTGAATTTGGTGAATGCTCCCTCGTGACTAATCTCATTTTGTCGGTCTGGGGCTCCACGCATACATGTCTGAACCTCAATTATGTTGTGATCTGAGTATATTGTTTTTGATATGGTGACATTTCTTATCAGATCATCATTGTTAGTGAAGATGAGGTCTAGTGTATTCTCCAGTCTAGTAGGCTCTATTATTTGCTGGTTTAAATTGAATTTTGTGCAGAGATTTAAAAGCTTGTGTGAGTGTGAGTTTTCATCAGAGCTGCCTCCTGGTGTTATTACTGCAACAATATTATTTGCTAAATTCCTCCATTTTAGGTGCCTTAAGTTGAAATCCCCCAGGAGCAAGATGTTGGGTGCAGGAGCTGGAAGATTTTCCAGACAGTGGTCAATTTTTAACAGCTGTTCCTGGAATTGCTGGGATGTTGCATCCGGAGGCTTGTAGACTACCACAATGACTAGGTTTTGTTTCTCGACCTTTACTGCTAAAACTTCCACTACATCATTTGAGGCATTAAGCAGTTCTGTGCAAACAAGTGACTCTGCAATGTACAGGCCAACCCCCCCCCCTTTTGCCTGTTCACTCTGTCACATCTGTATAGGTTGTAACCTGGGATCCATATTTCGTTGTCCAAGTGATCCTTTATGTGGGTCTCAGTGAAAGCCACGAACATTGCCTTTGCCTCTGCAAGCAGTCCACGGATGAAAGGTATTTTGTTGTTTGTTGCTGGCTTTAGACCCTGTATATTTGCAAAGAAGAATGTTATCGGACTGGTGGTATTGTTGGTACCGGGGGGGGATTTCTTTTCCGGCATTAGTATCTGTATCTGTTGGTTTGGAGTGGAGGCCATCGACTGTGGTTCCACTCCAGGAATGACTGGATTTGGTGTACGATTTCTGCCATTTCCTGCCAGTTTTTTTTCCTTCCTAACAAACATCCCATATCCTTTCAACCTCAACTCACATCCAGCCCTGTGATTATGCTCCTGCAAAGAACAAATGTCTTCATCAAACCTCCGTAAAAACCACACCAACCAAACTTTCTTGACCTCTGTCTTTATTTATTTTATTATTTATTTATTTATTAATTTGAACATGATACAGTGAAGTACAAAGTGCAACATGCCAAAGCCCCTTGTATGCAGAGCATTATGAGTAGGCTTAAAATTAACTTAAGATTAACTAAGTAATGATATATTCAGTGGTAAATACATTATTGTAAACAGATAACAATTTAGCACAAATGAGTATTACAAAGACATGTCATATGGTAATTTACTGTGTTGCTGAGCATTCAGTAGATTGGAGTATTCTGTTAGGTAATGTAATTAAAAAATAAAGTTTGATTGGGTCACAGGTTAGAAATTTATGAGACACAATAATGAGAAACATTTACGAGATACAATTTATGAGATACAATTATTCAGTATTTATTTAGCTGTGGGTGAGTAAGTGATTTCTGAGAAGAGACTTGAATTTATGAACAGACAGTGTTTCTTTTATATTCACAGGTAATGAATTCCAGATTTTAGGGCCTTTTATGTGCATTGAGTTTTTGCATAGCGTGAGATGGACTCGAGGAACATCAAAGAGTGATCTGTGCCTTGTGTTATGGTCGTGTGTTCTGTTGAGGTTGGTAAGGAGATGTTTGAGGGGAGGGTTTATATCAGAATTAAGTGTTCTATGAATGTAGTAGGTGCAGTAATAAGTATGGATGTTTTGAATGGTGAGTAGGTTTAGAGTTTTGAATATTAGTGGAGTGTGCTGCCTGTAGTGGGAATTTGTTATCATTCTGACTGCAGCCTTTTGTTGGGTAATTAATGGTCTGAGATGGTTTATTGTTGTTGAGCCACATGCACAAATTCCATAGGTGAGACAGGGGTAAATAAGTGAGTGATATAGGGCCAGGAGGGCTGACTGTGGAACATAGCACCGTATCTTCGATAGTATGCCTACGGTCTTGGAAATTTTTTTGGAAATTTGTTGTACATGTGTTTGAAATTTGAGTCTATTATCAAGGTGGATTCCTAAGAATTTTCCCTCTGTGAGTTTTGTGATAGGTGATCCGTTTATCTTTATGTTAAGAGCGACGTCTGTAGCTCTGTTACCAAGCTGAATGAAGTAGGTTTTGTCAATGTTTAGAGTAAGTTTGTTAGTACTCATCCAGGTAGATATTTTCTGTAATTCGGTATTTACAGAATTGGCTAGCATGACTGGGCTCGGGTGAGAGAAGACGTATGTAGTGTCATCTGCAAATAGTCTTAAGGCCATTAACGTTAAGTGTGGCACATCTGAATGTTATAGAAGGGGCGGCTTTCCCCTATGCACTTTTCACATTACGTGTACCTGCTTTTTCACTCGTTTTTTCCTGTGCACTCTTCCCCCCTCCCTCTCCCACTGTGCAACTCAGTCGCACCTCTACCACTATGTGTCATCGGCTCCACCACCGCTGCCCAAGATTTCTTCCCTGTCCTCTGCCCCGGGGTGAGGACCTCGTCCATCTCTGACGCCCCTGCAGTTCTTTTCCTAGAACTTCCGCTTACACACATATCAACATCAGGCGAATCCTTCTGGTGTACCTCCACTTCCACCATACGCTCCGGTCCTTCCTTACTAAAGGCGTTCTCCTCGTTTTGTTGTCCCTCCAGTGCTCTGTACTCACATAAACTCAAGACGCCATCTGCACAGGACTCCGCCCAATCCAGAAAATCCTTGAGCACATCCACCAGTACACCATCCTGGGTCGGAGCAACCTGGACTAAAGATTCCTCAGGCATCACCTTCGTCTCCCCCGACGCCCTTGGGAGAGTGTCACATCTCCGCCACTGCCTCTTCCCTTTCAACTTCCTCGCTCCAGAGGTCAGTCCTCCATCCTCCCGAAGCACCCGACTCAGGTGCCAAGTTGCACGGCTGCTGAATCACAGATGAAGGCCCTGGAACTCGAGGAGCCTGCCTCTGAAGACACTGGGCTGCCCTGTGCTCATAGGAGCTACACAAACAACATGTTCTCCTCTGACCAGCATAGTGCACAAAAACCTGTGTCCTATAACCGGCCAACATAACGTAGGATGGTATAGGCCTCGTTTAAGACATTTTGAGGGAGTAAGAGCCCTCTGGTAGCTCTTCATACAGTCCATCCCTCCACACTCCCATGGTTGCAGAGTGCACCGTCCCATAGACTGTAGACTGTAGACTGTATGCCGTCACTTCGAAAGGTATATTTCGTACCTTCACCCAAGTAAAATACTTAGAGACATCATGTAAAACGACATCCAGTGCTAAATTAGCACTCATGCATCTTTCTTGACAATCCTCATGCATCTTTCTTGATAAGCCGGCTCGCACAAATTTCACGAAGATCCTCATCAATCCATTCAGAGTGACGCCGTACAGTTCATCGTTGGGAATACCATATGTATCCCTGATAATGCCAGGGAGTAGTATGTTCATCGAAGCGCCACTTAATGTGCCCCGAACTAGCTCTATACTGACTGTGTTTATCCTCCACCCAATATGTTCTGCCATCTTGGTATCCAAGTACTCAAATCTCCACCAGGTGGCAAAATAGGGTAGTCTCGGAAAGCGTCCTCTCTCCCCACAGGTTTAGAGATGAATTAGGTAAATGGGTAGTTAGGTACGTCTGTATATTTGCATCATGGGAATCACCAGGGGTGTCTGTTATCACAAATTTTATTTGCTATTTATCAAGAGCCATTATATAGGGTACTGACAGGTGGGTGTGAGCAGCATCCATGTAATGGGCAGTGCAGTAGGCCTATCCATATTGTTGGCCTGTAGTTTGTCTGCCATAGATCGTATTGTGACCACTTTTAGCGAGGCAATGGGTATGATATGTAATAAAGATAAGTCTGGACTCTTACTTTTAGGATTGTGGCAGCGAGGTCCATTCTCCGTGTAGAGTCTGTGGGTTGTGTGTGAATCTTTGAAAATATGAGGGATAATTCATGCGGCTATTAGAACTGAAGGATATGTGCTCAATTCTAAGATGGTGGTTGATAACGTTATATGGCATGTCAGTGTGCTGAGGTTACATGGGTTAACTCTCCATCAGTGGGTGATAGTTACTAATTCCATCCTATAGGAGCTTTTGATACATCAACAACAATGGCGACTGGTTTTCGCCGGAGAGTTAATACTGTTTGTATTGAACTATTATGGGGCATAATGACCAGCGCATCGATTAATGTGTTAGTGCCAGTGATCATTCGTGATACGTATGGCATCCAGTGTGAATCCCTTTGTGGCGTCGCCTTGAATGGACTTTCCTGGATTTTTGTCAAGTTTTGTGATACTCAGACCTATGAGCAGATTGTCAACCAGTACCAGGATGCTAGCAAGCAAGTCACCCCAGCAGTCACTGTTCAGTTATACTATGTTTCACAGTACTATACGTGGGTGCGTGTGCGAAACGTGCCTTTTGAGGCCAATGAAGTCGACATACGTGATGCTTTTGAACGTTATGGGAAGATCCACCAGGTTACTATGGGTCGATGGTCTGACGGTCTCTATGCTGGTCTTCAAGAGGGGTCCTTCACTTTGAAAATGTCCCTACGCCAGCCAATTCCTTCGTACATACACCTGGAGGATTTTTGTTCCCAGATGTACGTTACGTATCCTGGACAGAGACGAACTTGCCGCCTCTGTGGCACTTTGGATCACATCACGGCACAATGTGTTCAGCGCCAGCCACCCTCTGGACGTGGTCGTCGTCCGGATGGTGAGGTTCCTCGTCAGACTCTGGAGGACGAAGTAGTTGAGGACTTGCTGCACCTGACATCGTGGAGTGCTGAGGTTGATCGGGCCATGATAGTAGAGTCATCTTTTGTGACTCTACGTGGGACTATCTCCCATGATGAGGTGGAACACGTGAGAAGTGAGATTCCTCTAGCAAGAGAGGCAGATGACATGGGGGCTAATATTGTATCTACATTGAGCGACCTTTTAGCGTTGCATGA
Source organism: Cherax quadricarinatus (assembly GCF_038502225.1). NCBI lineage: Eukaryota > Metazoa > Arthropoda > Malacostraca > Decapoda > Parastacidae > Cherax > Cherax quadricarinatus. The sequence continues at coordinate 62,041 of NW_027196106.1, read as the reverse complement.
GTATGATTCTATGCCGTGTGTGCCTTTGGTGAAGTGTTCAGGTGAGGAGAGAGCACATTTGGATGATGTTGATCAGTTAGTTAACGTGCGAGATGTGGAGGGTCTAAGGTAGACATTCACAATGTGAACGCCCCAGGTACTGACAAAGCCGTGGATGCTGTTTCTAGGAAGCGTGCAGCTACCCCGTCTGACTCCGATGACGTCTTGACCCCTGGATAACATTCAGGGAAGAAGATGTGGTCGGAAATCACGGGTGGGGGGTCGCGCGGATCCAGAACAGCAGGTAATATCACAGAGAATGCCAAAGGTATGGGCTGTGCCTTAGGGGCCTGTCATCCAATTTTCCACGCATGCTCAAAAAAAAATCGAAAAATTATGGAAATTGAGTTATTCATATAGAAAAATAGCTTAACTCTCTGGCAACACAATGGTACAAGAATCAATGTTCTACAACGTTTCTGCAAGAAATTATAGTCATTTATATCAGGTATATGGTGACGGTGATATGGGTAGCGTGTCTGCCCACAGCCCATATGTTTTTTGGAATTTTTTCCTTGTTTTTTTATTGTTTTTCCTTGCATTATTCTTTTTAATACAATATTTGACTATTTGGCATCATATAAGAGTAGGCGGAGCTTATCCGTAAAGTGCCAGCCAATCAGGCACCATCTGGGAACACTCAGCAGGACTCCCGCTCCAGAAAGAGCCAGGAGAAATCACTTCATTATTACGCTTATATCAGCTTATGTATCAGCTCTATGGCTTATTTATCTATCAGAATTGATCTAATATGATATAATAAACACTATAAATAACATACAAACATGTTATATACTCTAGACTAAATAAAATAGGCGATAGTCCACCACCAATATTTCAATATAAAAGAGTTATTCCTCTCCATATCGTCTTTGAGTAAGAGAAAACGGTGCTTTGAAGAGGATAACTGCACTAGAACATCAGTTTACTGAGAAATACACCCAAACAAACGCGATTTTCGCTATTTTTTTTTTTTTTCGAGACGGTGGGCCGGCCGGCGCTCCAGGGAAATATCTCGGAAGTAATTTATTCACTTATTTCGCTAAGGTACGCCTTTATTACTTAATTAAGTGGAATAATATTCACAGAAATAGTAAAACAATGATTTCTCTAATTAATTTCGAGGGAATTTTGGAAATATTCCAAATACTTTGGGATTTATGTGGGAGTAAAGGGCAGATTTTTTTCAGCATTCCAAGAACTAACAAACTTTATTTTTTTGTGAAATAAAGATAAGTTATTTAGAGGAAAGGTCTCGAGGAAAATTAGTATTAGCATTGTTCTCTCGGCACCAAGTGTCCTAACAACCTTACGTCGTCCCATGTAGGAATACCTTCCTGCCAAAGGGCATTTTCTGTAAATCAGTCCCTTTTCAGTCTTTTCTCAGTTGTTGTTTGAGGTAATTTTTTGATAAATATTTACAGGAACTAGAGAAAACACTTCATCTTGTGCACCAAAACTGAAGGAAATCTGATGGTAAACAAGAAAGCAACAATTAATTGGATGACAGGCCCCTTAGGTGCTTGCTGATGCAAAGAGAAAAAAGGTGTGGTGGCCCCTAGATGAAAGCCACCTTTGGCAAAGTTAGGTGTGTAACTATTAATGTTAATGGTTTGAAAACTCTCAGAAAGTGTGTGCAGGTACATGAGTAGTTGAATCGCTTTGCAGTGGATGTGTGTTTTTTGCAAGAACATAATCATAAAATAGGAAGTTTGTTTGAGATAGATGGTTATGATGTTTATATGACTCACTAGAGACGTCTGAAAGGTGGAGTGGCTGTGTTGATAAAAGCGACCAGCCCATTTGTGATGAAACATTGGGAGGAAGGGGGGAAGGGTCGGGTGGTGCGAGTCATGGGAGATTGGGGTAATAGAAGGGTTACTTTCATAGGAGCATATGGGCCGGTCGAACACGATGTTAATATTAAAAATACTTTTGTTAGAGATGTCCTAGTTTACTATTTGAGGTCTCTGCCGGATATTACAGTGGTTGGTGGTGACTGGAAATGTGTGGTGCGCCATAAAGATGTTGAGCCAAGGGGGGCGGGTTTTTGTTCGTTTATTTTGGGTGATTTGTTGTCTGGGCTGGGCTTGGTGGATGTAAGTGGAAGATGTAACTTGGGATTGAGCATACTTTCGTGCATAGGGGCTATGCTTTGCACTTAGATAGGGTGTATGTGTCTCGGCGGGTGGTTGTAATCAATGTGTGCATGTTAAATGTCTATTTCTCCTACCATCGCAGAGTTCTTGTGGAGCTTGACTGGGGAGAGGGGTCTTCTGAACCATTTTAAGGGATATTGGAAGTTAAATATGCGACTGCTACAAAGTGCAGATGATAGGACACTATTCACGGACTTATGGGTGTCTATGGGAGTAGACTCCTGGGAAGGGTTGGATTTAGTGCGACAATGGGATGAGGTTGTGAAGCCTCGAATTAAAGATTTTTATGTGCATTGGGGTAAGGAGGCCTCTCGCTTGGGGTATGGTTTTCTGAGGTACCTGGAGGGTTCTTTATGTCATTGTTATGCACAGGGAGAGGTGTCTGGAATTTACCCAGTGGACAAGATTGACGATCTTAAGGAACAAATCCAGGTACTAAAAAATAAGGTTTTAGATGGGGCGTGAATTTTGAGTGGGGTGGAGGAGGCTGTGTAGGGTGATAAGCCATCTACTTGTGTCTTACGTAGTCAGGCATAAAGGCGAAAGGCGACTGAAATTGTGAGTTTAGTGGTGCAGGATGGAGTTGACGGGTATAGTTAGGGGCAGGTCTTAACAACAACTGAAGGAATAAGTTTTTATGTCAATACATGGTGTAAGCTCCAAATGCAAAGTAAAGAAGTGAGTGAGCATGTGATACAGGAATTGGGGTGGGGTGTATGATGCGAGTTGCATGATCATGATCGTTTTCTCATGGGCAGGCCTATAACTGAGGCAGAGGTGTGGGAGGCATTGCAGGGAATGAACAAGGGGAAGGCGCCAGGCATTGACGGCATCCCGTGTGAATTTTATATGCAACATTGGGAGGTAATACGGACTTTTATGGTTTGTTTACTCAATGCGATGAATGAGGGGGGTGTTAGGTTTGTCTCAGTGTATGGCGGTTTTGGTGTTAGAAAATGTGACGTACCCTTAGCGATTATGGACTATCGACCCATATCGTTAATGTGTAGTGACTATAAACTGTATGCAAAAATTTTGATGAATAGGATTAAGAAAGTGCTTGATAAGGTAATCCACAAGGGTCAGTTTGGCGTGCCAGGTATATCGATGTATGATGGTCATGGGAATATCAGGGAGTTTGTCGAGGAATGTGGAACGAGAGGTGGGGGTTGCGTTTTGGCTTTAGACTGGAAAGCTGCTTTTGATAGTGTGGAAAGGGAGGTGCAATGGAAGTTCATGAGATGGCAGGGTTTTGGCAATGAGGTCGTCATGTGGGCCCATTCGTTGTACAATGGTGCTGGTTTTAAAGTACAAATTAATGGTAAGTTAGGTGTTTTTGTCCACTCAAACAAGGGCATTCGACAGGGATGCCCCATGTCTCAAATGCTTTTTGCATGTATGCAGGACCCTTTTTACTGGGCCGTTTGTGGGTAGGGAGTAGATTCGTCATGGGGTTCGAGTAGAGGTCGACTGGCCCTTGTGGGTTATGTAGGTGATACTACTGTGCTATTATGTATGAGGGAGCAATTGGGTTTTGTTGAGAGACCTGTTGATGTATTTGGTAAGGCTATGGGGATGTGTGTTAATAGAGAAAAATCAAAGATTAAGGTGTTGGGAGAGTGGGTGGGGGATGGGGTGGATATAGAGAGGTGGACGGTGGTTGATCCTATCACTATATGTGGTATTCAGTATATGCGAGAAGTTGATCAGACGAGGGCATGTAACTCGGGGAGGGTGGTACACTGTCTTGAAGCGCTTAAATAATCTACAGCTGTGACATTTAACCCTGCACCAGAGGGCGGTCGTTATTAATGCTTTGCTTTATAGCAAAGTATGGCATGTTGCTGCACTGTATCCTCTGTTGCAAGGGGATATCAAACGTCTTCTGCACAGAGTTTATAGACTTTTGTGGGGCTCCGGTTGCGATTGGCTCACAAGAGCGGTAGTAGAGACAACAATGCGTCAGGGAAGGTTAGGTCTCATTCCTCTAGAGGCTCGTGTCATGGCGTGTTACATGAAGCGTTGTTTTCTCAGACTGGGTGGGATGCATGGTGGGTTAACTGAAATGTATCGCTGCCTTCTCAGGTGGTGGGGAGGGAGGGATTTAATTAGGTGCGAGTCGATGCTCTGCGTGTTATTACGCATGAGAGATGTGCAACGTGTTAAATTATGTACTTTGGAAAGGGCCGGCATTGAGAGAGTCGTGGTGCGAGTTGAAGGAACGTACCCCATGTACGTGTGGAGTGATATATGGAGGCGGGTTCAACAGTTGCGTCTCCTTGTTTAAGTACGGGAACAGGCGATAAATGACATGCCCATGCACTCTGCCCCAGGGCCAGACTCATGGAACTCCGTGTTCATCAAAAACTGCAAGAAGCCCCTATCACGAGTTTTACCATCCTATGGAGAGGGAGCATGGACATGGGGGTCGTCCCACAGTTACTAAAAACAACGGACATAGCCCCACTCCACAAAGGGGGCAGTAAAGCAATAGCAAAGAACTACAGACCAATAGCACTAACATCCCATATCATAAAAATCTTTGAAAGGGTCCTAAGAAGCAAGATCGCCACCCATCTAGAAACCCATCAGTTACACAAACCAGGGCAGCATGGGTTTAGAACAGGTCGCTCCTGTCTGTCTCAACTATTCGATCACTACGACAAGGTCCTAGATGCACTAGAAGACAAAAAGAATGTAGATGTAATGTATACAGACTTTGCAAAAGCATTCGACAAGTGTGATCATGGCATAATAGCGCACAAAATGCGTGCTAAAGGAATAACAGGAAAAGTTGGTAGATGGATCTATAATTTCCTCACAAACAGAACACAAAGAGTAGTAGTCAACAGGGTAAAGTCCAAGGCAGCTACGGTGAAAAGCTCTGTTCCACAAGGCACAGTACTCGCTCCTATCTCGTTTCTCATCCTCATATCTGACATAGAGAAGGATGTCAGCCACAGCACCGTGTCTTTCTTTGCAGATGAAACCCAAATCTGCATGACAGTGTCTTTCTTCCATTGCAGACACTGCAAGGCTCCAGGCGGACATCAACCAAATCTTTCAGTGGGCTGCAGAAAACAATGTGAAGTTCAACGATGAGAAATTTCAATTACTCAGATATGGTAAACACGAGGAAATTAAAACTTCATCAGAGTACAAAACAAGTTCTGGCCACAAAATAGAGCGAAACACCAACGTCAAAGACCTGGGAGTGATCATATCAGAGGATCTCACCTTCAAGGACCATAACATTGTATCGATCGCAGCTGCTAGAAAAATGACAGGATGGATAATGAGAACCTTCAAAACTAGGGATGCCAAGCCCATGATGACACTCTTCAGGTCACTTGTTCTATCTAGGCTGGAATATTGCTGCACACTAACAGCACCTTTCAAGGCAGGTGAAATTGCTGACCTAGAAAATGTACAGAGAACCTTCACGGAGCGCATAACGGAGATAAAACACCTCAATTACTGGGAGCGCTTGAAGTTCCTGAACCTGTATTCCCTGGAACGCACGCGGGAGAGATACATGATTATATACACCTGGAAAATCCTAGAGGGACTAGTACCTCACTTGCACATGAAAATCACTCACAACGAAAGCAAAATACTTGGCAGACGATGCAACATCCCCCCCAATGAAAAGCAGGGGTGTCACTAGCACGTTAAGAGACCATACAATAAGTGTCAGGAGCCCAAGACTGTTCAACTGCCTCCCAGCATACATAAGGGGAATTACCAATAGACCCCTGGCAGTCTTCAAAGCTGGCACTGGACAAGCACCTAAAATTGGTACATGACCAGCCGGGCTGTGGCTCGTACGTTGGCTTGCGTGCAGCCAGCAGTAACAGCCTGGTTGATCAGGCTCTGATCCACCAGGAGGCCTGGTCACAGACCGGGCCGCGGGGGGCGTTGACCCCCGGAACTCTCTCCAGGTAAATTTCAGGTAATCTTGCCGTCCGGGGTGGTGTTTAATAGGCATTTGGGGGACGACTGGGGTTGTCTGGCGTGCGGGGTGGAGGAATCTGCTTTTCACGTTGTGTATTTCTGTGAGACTTTAGGTATGGTACGTGAGTGGTTTAGTAGGGTTTTGCGCTTGGTGGGGGGGATGTTTGTCGGCGCTCCGAGCATTGAGTTTTGATATAGGTGGGGTTGATATGCTTGTACAATATGCGGTGTCATATGTTATGGCCGATTATATTTATGTGTCTGGGGCAATGAGGCACGTTGAAGGTAATAGTAGAATTCGGGTTTTAGAGGGAACGATTTATAGGACAAAGTGTTGAAAAAAGTTGGTATATGAGGGGAGATGGGAGAAGACTTCCCGTCTGAATATAAAGCCTTGGAGCTACGAGATTTGAGATAGTTTGTGAGCGTTCAGTGGGTAATCTAATGGGCTGGTCAGCTGTGACTAATTGTGTATAATAGTTATGTGAATGTTTTGTTATCTCTGTGTTTATATACGTCTCCTATGTGATGTGACGTCGCTATAACTGTTAAGACTTTGTATGTACAGAAGTTAAGGGGCATGATCGCCATATATGCGTGGATATGTTGCGCGTGCTTACAGTGGTTTCAAATATGCGGGCATGTAAATTGCACGTTTTAGTTTGGGCGACTGTGGAAGCTGACGTGGCACCGGTCTGTAGTCAGTTTCCGTTGTACGCTTGGGCTGATATTTAGAACCATCTGGTGGATCTTCCATTTGACCCGTAGTTCGTGAAACGGTATATAAATTCTTTCATAATATCTTGCCGTCCGGGTCTGTTTTGTGTACACGACGGTTACATGATATTCCGTCCTGTAGCGATTGTGGGATTGAAGAAACTGTTTTTCATGCGATTTATTTTTGTGAGCGGTTAGAAGCCGTGTGCTGTTGGCTCAGTAGACTTATTAGGTGGGTGGGGGGGTTGTCTCCCTTACGTGTCCTTAGTTTAGACATGGGGGAGGATTCCCGGATGAGGTCGCAAGGGCACTGGGGTGTTAGTATCAGATTTTATTCATACATCTTGGGAACACCGGACAGCGGGAACAATTGAGAGGGTACACGGTATCATAGCAGTTATGTATCGAACGAAGTGTAGGAATCAGTTGTTGTTTGGGAATCGTTGGGAGCGTAGTTTTTTATTTATACATATCGTAGTTTCTGTGTTGCGGATTTATGGCACTTGTACGACGTGAAACCGTAAAAGGAGTGGTCTCTCGTATGAGTTTTGCGTGCGTGGTTTGGTGAGAGTAATAAGTAAGGTTGTGTTTGGGTACGAGAAAGTGTAAGGAAGGTAAAACAGAAGATTATCTAGACTCTGTTTGTTACCTTTGGATTCATAGTATAGTTTTCATGTGTGAGACCGTGACGTTTAAATCTTCATCGAACAAATGTACTTTCGCTATATAATATTGTATCCATTATATTTTAAGGTCACGGTATGTTTTGGAATTGATTGATGAACGTCATATGTATATGATGCATAAATAACAAATTCAGTTATTATTTACTGGTCGTAACACGTCTTAACGAGCTCAATAATTACATCATTATCTAATGTTTAATTAATGAGGTATTGATTTGTTTAGTCACTTGACAGTGGACATAGTTTCACTTATATACAGTTTGATGGGTATTTTAGTATTGTATTTTCATTGACCTTTGAAGTCCGCTTAGTTGGAAACTGCGTTTCCAATTTCATGGTTGAAGTTCAGTGAATATGTATAATGTTGTTATTGCAGGTGATTTTTATTTTTATTTTTATGGGTTATTGAGTATTAGTGTTTTTTCTTATTCATATTGTCAAAGTTAGATAAGTTTTCCCCAACATGTCTATGTATTATATATAGATATCAGTTAGCGTATCATTTTATGTGTTATTTATTATTTCATGGACTGTTTAAGTAAAATATATAAAAAAAACTTCTAACATTGGCTTCTATGCTTCGTTACACACTTCTAACATTGGCTTCTATGCTTCACTACACACTTCTAACATTGGCTTCTATGCTTCACTACACACTTCTAACATTGGCTTCTATGCTTCACTACACACTTCTAACATTGGCTTCTATGCTTCACTACACACTTCTAACATTGGCTTCTCTGCTTCACTACACACTTCTAACATTGGCTTCTCTGCTTCACTACACACTTCTAACATTGGCTTCTCTGCTTCACTACACACTTCTAACATTGGCTTCTATGCTTCACTACACACTTCTAACATTGGCTTCTCTGCTTCACTACACACTTCTAACATTGGCTTCTATGCTTCTCTGCTTCACGACACACTTCTAACATTGGCTTCTATGCTTCTCTGCTTCACTACACACTTCTAACATTGGCTTCTCTGCTTCACTACACACTTCTAACATTGGCTTCTATGCTTCACTACACACTTCTAACATTGGCTTCTCTGCTTCACTACACACTTCTAACATTGGCTTCTATGCTTCTCTGCTTCACGACACACTTCTAACATTGGCTTCTATGCTTCTCTGCTTCACTACACACTTCTAACATTGGCTTCTCTGCTTCACTACACACTTCTAACATTGGCTTCTATGCTTCACTACACACTTCTAACATTGGCTTCTCTGCTTCACTACACACTTCTAACATTGGCTTCTATGCTTCACTACACACTTCTAACATTGGCTTCTCTGCTTCACTACACACTTCTAACATTGGCTTCTCTGCTTCACTACACACTTCTAACATTGGCTTCTATGCTTCACTACACACTTCTAACATTGGCTTCTCTGCTTCACTACACACTTCTAACATTGGCTTCTCTGCTTCACTACACACTTCTAACATTGGCTTCTATGCTTCTCTGCTTCACGACACACTTCTAACATTGGCTTCTATGCTTCACTACACACTTCTAACATTGGCTTCTCTGCTTCACTACACACTTCTAACATTGGCTTCTATGCTTCACTACACACTTCTAACATTGGCTTCTATGCTTCACTACACACTTCTAACATTGGCTTCTCTGCTTCACTACACACTTCTAACATTGGCTTCTCTGCTTCACTACACACTTCTAACATTGGCTTCTATGCTTCACTACACACTTCTAACACTGGCTTCTCTGCTTCACTACACACTTCTAACATTGGCTTCTCTGCTTCACTACACACTTCTAACATTGGCTTCTATGCTTCTCTGCTTCACTACACACTTCTAACATTGGCTTCTATGCTTCGCTACACACTTCTAACATTGGCTTCTCTGCTTCACTACACACTTCTAACATTGGCTTCTATGCTTCTCTGCTTCACTACACACTTCTAACATTGGCTTCTATGCTTCACTACACACTTCTAACATTGGCTTCTATGCTTCACTACACACTTCTAACATTGGCTTCTATGCTTCACTACACACTTCTAACATTGGCTTCTATGCTTCACTACACACTTCTAACATTGGCTTCTCTGCTTCACTACACACTTCTAACATTGGCTTCTCTGCTTCACTACACACTTCTAACATTGGCTTCTCTGCTTCACTACACACTTCTAACATTGGCTTCTATGCTTCACTACACACTTGTAACCACAATTTAATCCACAATTTTCTTAGAAATAGTTTGGCTTTCATCCTTATGTGTTTAGTGCTTCTCCATGACTTTAATAATAACAATGTACAGTACTCTCTTTCACCTCTATTTATTAGATAATTTTCTTACCCATTTCAATGATAAGATATTTAATCAGAACTACTAAATATACTTTAACCATGTGGGATTTTGTTTATTCTTTTGTTTCTGTAATAGACGTACTTACGAGACCTTTTCATATTTCTGCAGGAAATTTGTCAAGACATCTTGTGCTACCGTGTGCTACACAACCACCAGGTTAACCTGTATGTAGCACCTGATGGTAACAAGCCCTTTGCTGCTGCTCCCTCATCTCAACGGCTCATTTCATCTGTCAAGTTTATTTAGAAAAATAACTTTGTTAAATAACTATCATAAACACAACCTGTTGCAAGTTTTGTGTTAATGTTCAAAGTTACATGCAGCATAACACATTCATAAACTGTTTTCATGTAACTTGAAAGGTTTGTGTAGCAAGTGAAACAAATATCTAGTTAGATATATACACATATATATTTACAAGTTAGTTATGCGTAAGTGATGTTTTAGATTGGTCAGAGTATTTTGTTGTTTTATCTAATATACTGTCGGTAGTTCTACCAACCTATTGTTTACATAACGCTAAATCATAAACAATCAAATTCTTCAGAGTGGCTCATCAATCTGAGCTTTGTGTCTGTGGCCCAACACATTCAACTTTCGAGTCTATAACAACAAGGCTCAACCTTATTCACTAATTAAAAAAAAGCAAAATGATTAATAAAAATATGTAGAGAGTTGAAACAAGTGATTGTAGCCGTCAATCTCAGTGTTGTTCTTGAGAAAGATATATATATTTTTTTTATATTTTATTTAAAAGACACATAGTACAGTAAAATAGCCAGAAACATGGCTATAAACATTATGGACAATGTTAATATACTTCTAACCTAATAACCAATACACAAAAGTTATATCAACTTCGAGGAGAGACGACGCTTCTCCAGTTTCTCCTGCACGCTACCTGGTGAGGAGAGTATAGAATTAGCACCAAGATGGCGGACCATATGAGCCGGCGTGTAAACACTGCCGGCTCATACGGCAGTGTTTTAAGTAGCGCTACAATGAATGTTCTGGTCCCAGGCATCATCAGAGACATTTATAGAATCCCCAATGAAGAATTGTACTGGGTGGCTCTTAATGGTATGGCAAGGGTCTTTGTGAAGTTCATGAGGGCCGGTTTTTACTCCAGCATCGTCGATGAATTTCAAGAACGGAGAATGAGCGTGAATTCGGCAGTGGAGGTGTGCATGCATGACGTCTCTAAGTATTTTACTTGTGTGAAGATAAGGAATGTACCTTTTGAGGCGACGGCGTATAGTCTTCAGGACGCATTCAGTGGTTATGGGACTGTCCATTCGGCGAGCATGGGGATGTGGAGGGACGGCCTGTATGAGGGGTTGCCAGAAGGATCCTTCACACTAAAAATGTCCTTGTAGCATCCGATACCATCGTATGTCACCTTGGACGGCTATAGGCCTCAAGTTTTTGTGCACTATGCAGGGCAGAGGAGGACGTGCCATTTATGTGACTCTTATGAGCACATGGCAGCACAATGTCCCCGGAGACAGGGCCTTAGGGTGCAAGTATCATCTCCTGTGGACAAGCAGTCAGAAACCTTGGACATTGTGCTGGTTGATGTGGATGGTCGGAGAATGGACCTATGGAGTGAGGAGGTGGAGAGGGCTAAGATGGCTATGGGGACGTGTGTCACTCTCCCCAAGGAATCGGGGAGGGGAATATTGCTGCCTGAAGTACCGTTGAATATTGCAGAATCTTCCCAGGAGGGGATGTTGGAAGCAGTGTTGAAGGCTTTTATGGAGGAGTCGGAGCATGGTGTGGCAGGTGCCAAGAGGTTATGTGGTGTCAAGGAGATGGACAGACAGCAAGGAGGTGAGAAAGATTTGAGTAAGGTTGGAATAGAGAGGGATGTGGTGGTAGAGGATCATCAGGAAGACACGCTTGATGAAGATAAGTGTGTGGAGGGTAGCTCCCGTAAACGAACAGCGGGGGCGTCAGAAATGGACGAGGTCCTCACACCGGGGCAGCGCCCTGGGAAGAAGGTTTGGGCAGCTGTGGTGGGGACGGCAAGCCGGGGGGGCGGGGTTGCAACAGTGAAGGTTGGAGGGAAGGGACAGGACGGGGAGGGTGGGCAGGAACGGGGGAGTGCTAGAGAGAGCTCGAAACCTATGAAAGGAGGACCAAGTAAGTCCCAGTGGAATAGGGGTAAGCCACCTTTCCTGTAAAGTTCAGGTTTGTGACTTTTAATGTAAATGGTCTTAAGACCGAGGTCAAGAGGGTTTGGTTAGAGTGGTTTCTAAGGAGATTTAGCGTTGATGTTTGTTTTTTGCAGGAACATAACCATAGGTTAGGATGTGAATTGGTTTTGAAAGGTTATAGGTTGTTTGTCAGTAATGTTTTGAGATTGAAAGTAGGAGTGGCTGTGGTGGTAAAGGAGACCAGCCCTTTGCGTGTCCTGGGTTGGGAGGAGGGGGGGTGGGAGGGTTGTCAGGGTCGATGGGCTTTGGGGGGTCAGGAAGGTTTGTTTTGTGGATGTGTACATGCCGGCGACCAGTTATGCTAGGGTGAAAGTGGACTTTGTACAAGATGTCTTGATGTATCATTTGCGGGGTTTACCGGCTTTTACGGTGCTTGGGGGTGATTGGAATTGTGCGATTAGGAATGGGGACATGGTTCCAAGGTGGGCGGGTTGTGTTTTTGGTGTTCTGAGAGATGTTTTGTGGGATGTTGAGGTTGTCGATGTGGTGGGAAGTAGGAGGTATGGAGTGGAGCACATTTATGTTCATAGGGGATATGAGGCGAGCGAGGTTAGATAGGATTTATGTCAGGCAGGGAATAGGTGTGGTGAGGGTGAGGACTTTTGATGTGGGTTTTTCTGATCATCTGGCGGTAATAGCTGATTTGTGGGTGGATGGTATAGTGCGTGTTTATGCGGGTTACTGGAAATTGAATGTGAGACTACTAAGGGAGGAGGCTGAAGGTACAGATTTCGTGGATTGGTGGATGTCCTTTTGGGAGACTAGGAATGGGGCAATGAATTTGCTTGATTGGTGGGAAATGACGGCTAAGATTGGGATAGCGGAGTATTTTAAAGTTCGGGGACAGGAGCTGGCACGGTGGCGTTATGGACTGCAAAATTATCTTTAAGGACAGTTAAACGATTGTTATGAAAGGGAAAGGGTTGGGTGAAGTGGGGATATGGAAAGTCCATGGAATCGGATTGTGGAGATTCATAATGAAAAGTTTGAGGCAATCAGAATTAGGGTGGAGCCAGAGGATGTTTTAAAGGGAGATAGGCTGTCAGGCTTTGTACTCATGGAGTTTAGGGAAAGGCAGACGGGGACCACCTTGGCATATATAGTGGCATAATCGGGGGGGGGGGGTTGTGGAGGGACAGGGCCTATCCACCACAGAAAATATCAGTTTTTATTCTGATTTTTGGTTTAGGGAGAAATGGAGGAGGCGTGTGGAAGTGTTGGTGAGGGAATGTTTGGGGAAGAAGGGATCAACAATGTATTAAGTGAGCAGGATAGGGGAAAGGTTGAGAGTAGTATTAGTAAGGTGGAGGTGGAGGAGGCAGTTTTTGGGCTGTGCCAGGGTGAGACACCGGGGATAGATGGTATACCGAACGATTTTTTTAGGTGTCATTGGGGGTGTGTAAGGCCTTGTCTGGTGGAAATTTTGAATTGTATGTTAAGTAGTGGAAGGATGGGGAAATCGCAACAAAGGGTGTCACAGTGTTAGAGCCAAAAAAGAAGGAGGGACGAGTCTTGAGCGATTATCGAGCGATTTCGTTAAAGTGCTCGGATTACAAGATTTTTGCTAAGATTTTGGGCAACAGAATGTGGAAAGTACTGCGTTTTGTAATACATAGGGGGCAGTTTGGTATTCTGGGGAGAAGGATGAGGGACAGACGTGGTTTTATCAGGGATTTTATTAAGAGCTGTCAAGGAGTGGGAATACTCGAGTTAGAGATTTCTTAACGGTTTGCTTAGAATGGTTAGGGTTTGAGGAGGGGGTGGTGAGATGGGTGAACACCCTGTATGCTGAGGCGGTGGTGAAGGTACAGGTAAATGGGAGGTTGGGTGAAATTATACCGATGGAGAGAGGTTTGAAGCAGGGATGCCCGCTATCCCAGCTGCACACAAGCTTTTTGTTTGTGTGCAGGCTCCCTTCTATGAGTTTGTTTAGAAGGTGATGGACAGATAGGAGATGGATGGGGGTGCCAGGGGGATATTGTTGGATATGTGGATGATACAACTGTTTTGTTTAGGGGAAAGGAAGCGTTAAGGAGGGTGGGTAGAGTGATTCAGATTTTGGTAATAATACGGGTATGAGAATTAACATGGTGAAATCAATGTTACTGGAGGTGGGTAATTGGACAGGTGGGAGCTTGGGGGAGGGGTTAGGATGGACAGTGGTGGATAGGATCAGGGTATGTGGGATGTTGTATATGGCGGAGGTGCAGGACTGCAGGAGGGTCAGTTTGGAGTCTGTTACAGGAAAGGTTTTGGGTAGACTTAGAGGTTTAAGTGTGAAGGATCTAGCATTGCATCAGAGGGCAGTGGTGGTCAACTCACTTGTCTATAGCAAGGTATAGGGGGTGATGGAGGTGTTCCCCTTACAGGTGCAGGACATTTTGTAAATCCAACAGAAGGCATTAAAGTTTGTGTGGGGTTTTGGTAGGGTGTGGTTATGTAAGGAGATAGTTATGACGGATATTCAACGAGGGGGTTTAGGTTTGTTGGCGTTGTGTCTGCGAGTAATGGCTATCTCTATCTCTATTAGGGAAGGGGATGTGCGGGGCGTTAGAGTAGGAAGGGTTATGGAGGAGGCTCGTAGATGTTGAAGTGGCAAGGACTTGCCACAGGTTGCCAACTTAAAAGTAAAAATGTTGGTGCAGGCTGTGCGAGGGCAGGGAGTCTTGCAAGGGGTTGCCGTGTACCCAACATATGATTGGCATGTCATTTGGAGGGAATTTAGTAAGCTTAGGATATCGGCTAGAGTAAGGGAATTAGTGTATCGCTTTATCATTGGGATTCTGGCCTCCAAAGAGGTATTGACTGTATTGAGGTATTGACTGACGAAGCGACTGCATGGCGAAACATTTCCTCAATAAAGATACCCAAGAGTTGCACATGTGTCTAATTTATCAACGTGTCGGTTCTCTGAACTATTCATCTACAATGCTGTCAGACACTGCAACTTTTTGGGATCTGAATACTTGGGAATTCTTCGCTTGCCTAACCCTTGGGCACGACCTACTTCCACATTGGACAAATGTGACACCACCTACAACTGCTGCACCTCTCCTGCCTACAGTTTACAAGCTGCTTCTCCGCACATATGCCGTATTCTATTCAAGATTGATGGACTGACCACGTCAGCTCAAGGTTGAGGGACTGATTACCTCATTCTCCTCCTGTTCTTCAAGATTCTCCTTTGTATGGACTGATGAAGCCACTGCGTGGAGAAACGTTTCCTCAGTAAAGATACCCAAGAGTTGCACATGTGTCTAATTTATCAACGTGTCGGTTCTCTGAACCATTCATCTACAACACAATTCAATTGTGTCTGTGCACATCATTAGGGTAAGCTCTTACCATATCATTATTGAAAACCATGTCAGTTCAAGTTCCAAGTATGTGTGGAGAACGGTATGTATGGCATTATGGAAGGGGATGTCCAAAGGTTGGTTCCCTTGGAGGGGACAACCATGTGTTGGTCCTGGTGATCATGACGTATGCTAGCTGTAGATACATGAAGCGTGTTTGGTGCGCATGGAGTGCATCATGGGTACGGATTCCACACACAAGGGTGTGGCGTGGGTAATGTGTAGGTAGGGACACAGTCATGTGAGTGTCCAAGCACTAGAGGTACAAATTGTCTTGTGCCGTGAGATGTAAAGGTTAGTTCTCCGGTGCTATGTGCCACTTTGTTGGGTACCTGTTTATGTTGATAGCTTTGATATGAATACCGTCATTATTACGTAATGTGTAAGGTACGCTGTTAGCGGCATTGTCATGGTTAGTAAAACTTGTGTATACGGCATTTAGGAGCGGGGGGTCAGGATGATGGACATTTAGAGGTGAATTATATAAAACGAAGCAATGTGTTGTAGGATGGTTGAGTTAGAAGGGTCAATGTACCTGGTGTCGTATACTGAGAGAAATATAATACAAGGGATGAATGTAGTTCAGGTATAAGGATACATGTTTGATGGTATTTTAATTATTTATATTTTGATGTTCTGAAATTTAATTTTTGTCATCACGTTATAAGTATTGCACTATGTTCTGATATGATGTTTCATTATGCATGGTTTAGGGACACACTAGAGGGATCAAGGTATAAATAGCGGCTGTGTGAATGTCGCATACTTTATATGGTGTATTATGTTCATGTGTTCTGTTTTGTATACCTGTTTAATACAGGATGGGTTTTTTTTTTTTTTGCATATTTAATATGTTGTAATATGAAGTTATAAATAAAATATAAGAAAAAAAGTAATGTTTATTAACATTAATGTAGATTACAATATATTAACGTCTGGGACAAAAGGACAAAGTCCCAGCTTCTTGTCCAACACAAAGAAGGTTTCGTAACATTATTACAAAAGTGTCTTCCATTTGGCCACTCTGTGAGTTCATGTAAGAGGAAACCTTGGCAGAACATCCAGTTGTGCAGAATACATGTACAACAGAAAACCTCCACCTCGCATACTGAACACCATGTTACCATATCTGGACACACCACACACACACACCCACACACACACACACACACCCACACACACACACACACACACACACACACACACACACACACACACACACACACACACACACACACACACACACCCACACACACACACACACACACACACACACACACACACACACACACACACACACACACACACACACGCACACACACACACACACACACACACACACACACCCACACACACACACACACACCCACACACACACACACACACACACACACGCACACACACACACACACACACACACACACACACACACACACACACACACACGCACACACACACACACACACACACACGCACACACACACACACACACACACGCACACACACACACACACACACACACACACTAAACTACAGACCTGTATCACTAACGTGTATAGTATGCAAGGTCATGGAGAAAATCATCAGGAGGAGAGTGGTGGGGCACCTGGAAAGAAACAAGTGTATAATTGACAACCAGCACGGTTTCAGGGAAGGAAAATCCTGTGTCACAAACCTACTAGAGTTTTATGACAAGGTGACAGAAGTAAGACAAGAGAGAGAGGAGTGGATCGACTGCGTATTTTTGGACTGCAAGAAGTCTTTCGACACAGTTCCTCACAAGAGGTTACTGCAAAAGCTAGAGGACCAGGCACACATAACAGGAAAGGCACTGCAATGGATCAGAGAATATCTGACAGGGAGGCAACAACGAGCCATGGTACGCGACGAGGTGTCAGAGTGGGCGCCTGTGACAAGCGGGGTTCCACAAGGGTCAGTCCTAGGACCTGTGCTGTTCTTGGTATACGTGAACGACATAACGGAAGGGATAGACTCAGAAGTGTCCTTGTTTGCAGACGATGTGAAGTTAATGAGAAGAATCGTATCGGACGAGGATCAGGCAGGACTACAAAGAGATCTGGACAGGCTACAAGCCTGGTCCAGCAACTGGCTCCTTGAATTTAACCCTGCCAAATGCAAAGTCATGAAGATTGGGGAAGGGCAAAGAAGACCGCAGACACAATATAGTTTAGATGGCCAAAGACTGCAAACCTCACTCAAGGAAAAAGATCTGGGGGTGAGTATAACACCGAGCATATCTCCTGAGGCGCACATCAATCAGATAACTGCTGCAGCATACGGGCGCCTGGCAAACCTACGGATAGCGTTCCGATACCTCAGTAAGGATTCGTTTAAGACTCTGTTCACCATCTACGTCAGGCCCATACTGGAGTATGCAGCACCAGTTTGGAATCCACACCTAGTCAAGCACGTCAAGAAATTAGAGAAAGTGCAAAGGTTTGCAACAAGACTAGTCCCAGAGCTACGGGGATTGTCCTATGAAGAAAGGTTGAGGGAAATCGGCCTGACGACACTGGAGGCCAGGAGGGTCAGGGGAGACATGATAACGACATATAAAATACTGCGCGGAATAGACGAGGTGGACAAAGACGGGATGTTCCAGAGATGGGACACAGACACAAGAGGTCACAATTGGAAGTTGAAGACTCAGATGAATCAAAGGGATGTTAGGAAGTATTTCTTCAGTCATAGAGTAGTCAGGCCATGGAATAGCCTAGAAAGTGATGTGGTGGAGGCAGGTATGATAGAGCTCATGGGGCAGGGAGAGAGAGGACCTAGTAGCAATCAGCGAAGAGGCGGGGCCAGGAGCTGTGACTCGACCCCTGCAACCACAAATAGGTGAGTACAAATAGGTGAGTACACACACACACACACACACACGTGCACACACACACACACACACACACACACACACACACACACACACACACACACATGCACACACACACACACACACACACACACACACACATACACACACACACACACACACACACACACACACACACACACACACACACGCACACACACACACACACACACACACACACACACACACACGCACACACACACACACAC
The DNA here is from genome assembly GCF_038502225.1 of Cherax quadricarinatus. NCBI lineage: Eukaryota > Metazoa > Arthropoda > Malacostraca > Decapoda > Parastacidae > Cherax > Cherax quadricarinatus. Next base: position 43,466 of record NW_027196106.1, on the reverse strand, counting down.
ACACGCACACACACACACACACACACACACACACACACACACACACACACACACACACACACACACACACACACACACACACACACACACACACACACACACACACGCACACACACACACACACACACACACACACACACACACACACGCACACACACACGCACACACACACACACACTAGTAGCGATCAGTGAAGAGGCGGGGCCAGGAGCTCGGACTCGACCCCCGCAACCTCAACTAGGTGAGTACAACTAGGTGAGTACACACACATACACACACACACACAATATGAAAATGACATAGCAGCGAAAGCCAAATCTGACCCGAAACTGTTGTACAGCCACATCAGGAGGAAAACAACAGTCAAGGACCAGGTAATCAGGCTAAGGAAGGAAGGAGGAGAGACAACAAGAAATGACCGTGAAGTATGTGAAGAACTCAACAAGAGATTCAAAGAAGTGTTCACAGAGGAGACAGAAGGGACTCCAGAAAGACGGAGAGGTGGGGCACACCACCAAGTGCTGGACACAGTGCACACAACCGAGGAAGAAGTGAAGAGGCTTCTGAGTGAGCTAGATACCTCAAAGGCAATGGGGCCAGATAACATCTCCCCATGGGTATTGAGAGAGGGAGCAGAGGCGCTATGTGTACCCCTAACAACAATATTCAATACATCTATCGAAACAGGGAGATTGCCTGAGGCATGGAAGACAGCAAATGTAGTCCCAATCTTTAAAAAAGGAAACAGACATGAAGCATTAAACTACAGACCAGTGTCACTGACATGTATAGTATGCAAAATCATGGAGAAGATTATCAGAAGAGTGGTGGAACACCTAGAAAGGAATGATCTCATCAACAGCAGCCAACATGGTTTCAGGGACGGGAAATCCTGTGTCACAAACCTACTGGAGTTCTATGACATGGTGACAGCAGTAAGACAAGAGAGAGAGGGGTGGGTGGATT
>NW_027196106.1:0-37500 GCF_038502225.1 Cherax quadricarinatus | reverse complement strand
AGTATGCACAGATAAGGAGGGAGGCCCAGCGACAGTATGAAAACGACATAGAATCGAAAGTCAAATCTGACCCGAAACTGCTGTATAGCCACATTAGGAGGAAGACAACAGTCAAGGATCAGGTGATAAGGCTGAGGAAAGAAGGTGGAGAACTCACAAGAAACGATCAAGAGGTATGTGAGGAGCTCAACACGAGATTTAAAGAAGTATTTACAGTAGAGACAGGAAGGACTCTGGGGGGACAGACCAGATGGGGACACCAGCAAGGAATACACCAGCAAGTGTTGGACGACATACATACAGATGAGGAGGAGGTGAAGAAACTGCTAAGGGACATCGATACCTCAAAGGCAATGGGACCAGACAACATCTCCCAGTGGGTCCTTAGAGAGGGAGCAGATATGTTGTGCGTGCCACTTACCACAATCTTCAACACATCCCTGGAAACTGGGCAACTACCTGAGGTATGGAAGACGGCAAATGTAGTTCCCATTTTTAAAAAAGGAGACAGAAAAGAGGCACTAAACTATAGACCTGTGTCATTGACGTGTATAGTATGCAAAATTATGGAGAAGATTATCAGGAGGAGAGTGGTGGAGCACCTGGAACGGAACAGGAGTATAAATGCCAACCAGCACGGATTCACGGAAGGCAAATCCTGTGTCACAAACCTTCTGGAGTTTTATGATAAAATAACAGAAGTAAGACAAGAGAGAGAGGGGTGGGTTGATTGCATCTTCTTGGACTGCAAGAAGGCCTTTGACACAGTTCCTCACAAGAGATTAGTGCAGAAGCTAGAGCATCAGGCGCATATAACAGGAAGGGCACTGCAATGGATCAGAGAATACCTGACAGGGAGGCAACAACGAGTCATGGTACGTAATGATGTATCACAGTGGGCACCTGTGACGAGCGGGGTCCCACAGGGGTCGGTCCTAGGACCAGTGCTATTTTTGGTATATGTGAACGACATGACGGAAGGGTTAGACTCAGAAGTGTCCCTGTTTGCAGATGATGTGAAGTTAATGAGGAGAATTAAATCTGATGAGGACCAGGCAGGACTTCAAAGAGACCTGGACAGACTGGACACCTGGTCCAGCAAATGGCTTCTCGAATTTAATCCTGCCAAACGCAAAGTCATGAAGATAGGGGAAGGGCACAGAAGACCACAGACAGAGTATAGGCTAGGTGGCCAAAGACTGCAAACCTCACTCAAGGAGAAATATCTTGGGGTGAGTATAACACCGAGCATGTCTCCGGAAGCACACATCAATCAGATAACTGCTGCAGCATATGGGCGCCTGGCAAACCTGAGAACAGCATTCCGATACCTTAGTAAGGAATCATTCAAGACACTGTACACCGTGTATGTCAGGCCCATACTGGAGTATGCAGCACCTGTTTGGAACCCGCACTTGATAAAGCACGTCAAGAAACTAGAGAAAGTACAAAGGTTTGCGACAAGGTTAGTTCCAGAGCTAAGGGGAATGTCCTATGAGGAAAGATTAAGGGAAATCGGCCTGACCACACTGGAGGACAGGAGGGTCAGGGGAGACATGATAACGACATATAAAATACTGCGTGGAATAGACAAGGTGGACAAAGACAGGATGTTCCAGGGAGGGGACACAGAAACAAGAGGCCACAATTGGAAGTTGAAGACACAAATGAGTCAGAGAGATAGTAGGAAGTATTTCTTCAGTCATAGAGTTGTAAGGCAGTGGAATAGCCTAGAAAATGACGTAGTGGAGGCAGGAACCATACACAGTTTTAAGACGAGGTTTGATAAAGCTCATGGAGCGGGGAGAGAGAGGGCCAAGTAGCAACCGGTGAAGAGGCGGGGCCAGGAGCTAGGACTCGACCCCTGCAACCACAAATAGGTGAGTACAAATAGGTGAGTACACACACACACACACACACACACACACACACACACACACACACACATACACACACACACACACGCACACACACACGCGCACACACACACACACATACACACACACACACACACACACACACACACACACACACATACACACACACACACACGCACACACACACGCACACACACACACACACACATACACACACACACACACACGCACACACACACGCACACACACACACACACACACACACACACACACACACACACACACACACACACACACACACACACACACACACACATCTCCTGAAGCGCACATCAACCAAATAACTGCTGCAGCATATGGGCGCCTAGCAAACCTCAGAACAGCATTCCGACATCTTAATAAGGAATCGTTCAGGACCCTGTACACCGTATACGTTAGGCCCATATTGGAGTATGCGGCACAAGTTTGGAACCCACACCTAGCCAAGCACGTAAAGAAACTAGAGAAAGTGCAAAGGTTTGCAACAAGACTAGTCCCAGAGCTAAGAGGTATGTCCTAAGAGGAGAGGTTAAGGGAAATCAACCTGACGACACTGGAGGACAGGAGAGATAGGGGGGACATGATAACGACATACAAAATACTGAGAGGAATTGACAAGGTGGACAAAGACAGGATGTTCCAGAGATTGGACACAGTAACAAGGGGACACAGTTGGAAGCTGAAGACACAGATGAATCACAGGGATGTTAGGAAGTATTTCTTCAGCCACAGAGTAGTCAGTAAGTGGAATAGTTTGGGAAGCGATGTAGTGGAGGCAGGATCCATACATAGCTTTAAGCAGAGGTATGATAAAGCTCACGGCTCAGGGAGAGTGACCTAGTAGCGATCAGTGAAGAGGCGGGGCCAGGAGCTCGGACACGACCCCCGCAACCTCAACTAGGTGAGTACAACTAGGTGAGTACACACACACACACACACACATACACACACACACACAGTCAAGGACCAGGTAATCATGCTAAGGAAGGAAGAAGGAGAGACAACAAGAAATGACCGTGAAGTATGTGAGGAACTCAAGAGATTTAAAGAAGTGTTCACAGAGGAGACAGAAGGGGCTCCAGAAAGACGGAGAGGTGGGGTACACCACCAAGTACTGGACACAGTACACACAACTGAGGAAGAAGTGAAGAGACTTCTGAGTGAGCTAGATACCTCAAAGGCAATGGGGCCAGATAACATCTCCCCATAGGTCCTGAGAGAGGGAGCAGAGACACTATGTGCACCCCTAACAAAAATATTCAATACATCTATCGAAACAGGGAGATTGCCAGAGGCATGGAAGACAGTAAATGTAGTCCCAATCTTTAAAACAGGAGACAGACATGAAGCACTAAACTACAGACCAGTGTCACTGACATGTATAGTATGCAAAGTCATAGAGAAGATTATCAGAAGAGTGGTGGAACACCTAGAAAGGAATGATCTCATCAACAGCAGCCAACATGGTTTCAGGGACGGGAAATCCTGTGTCACAAACCTACTGGAGTTCTATGACATGGTGACAGCAGTAAGACAAAAGAGAGAGGGGTTGGTGGATTGCATTATCTTGGACTGCAAGAAGGCGTTTGACACAGTTCCACACAAGAGATTAGTGCAAAAACTGGAGGACCAAGCAGGGATAACAGTGAAGGCACTACAATTGATCAAGGAATACTTGTCAGGAAGACAGCAGCTAGTCATGGTACGTGGCGAGGTGTCAGAGTGGGCACCTGTGACCCGCAGGGTCCCACAGGGGTCAGTCCTAGGACCAGTGCTGTTTCTGGTATTTGTGAACGACATGACAGAAGGAACAGACTCCGAAGTGTCCCTGTTTGCTGATGACATGAAGTTGATGAGAAGAATTCATTCGATCAAAGGCCAGGCAGAACTACAAAGGGATCTGGACAGGCTGCAGACCTGGTCCAGCAATTGGCTATTGGAGTTCAACCCCACCAAGTGCAAAGTCATGAAGATTGGGAAGGGCAAAGAAGACCGCAGACGGAGTACAGTCTAGGGGGCCAGAGACTACAAACCTCACTCAAGGAAAAAGATCTTGGGGTGAGTATACACCAGGCACATCTCCTGAAGCGCACATCAACCAAATAACTGCTGCAGCATATGGGCACCTAGCAAACCTCAGAACAGCATTCCGACATCTTAATAAGGAATCGTTCAGGTCCCTGTACACCGTGTACGTTAGGCCCATATTGGAGTATGCGGCACCAGTTTGGAACCCACACCTAGCCAAGCACGTAAAGTAGCTAGAGAAAGTGCAAAGGTTTGCAACAAGACTAGTCCCAGAGTTAAGAGGTATGTCCTACGAGGAGAGGTTAAGGGAAATCAACCTGACGACACTGGAAGACAGGAGAGATAGGGGGGACATGATAACGACATACGAAATACTGAGAGGAATTGACAAGGTTGACAAAGACAGGATGTTCCAGAGATGGGACACAGCAACAAGGGAACACAGTTGGAAGTTGAAGACACAGATGAATCACAGGGATGTTAGGAAGTATTTGTTCAGCCACAGAGTAGTCAGGAAGTACAATAGTTTGGGAAGCAATGTAGCGGAGGCAGGCTCCATACATAGCTTTAAGCAGAGGTATGATAAAGCTCAAGGCTCAGGGAGAGTGACCTAGTAGCGACCAGTGAAGAGGCAGGGCCAGGAGCTTGGACTCGACCCCTGCAACCTCAACTAGGTGAGCTACTAGGTGAGTACACACACTGAAAGACCATACAGACGAACAATACACCATGTCAGAACATAGTATGTTGGAATGACAAACTATATTACCACAGCCTAAACCCAGAACCATACTCTCTGGACTGATGCTGTAGCCACCATTAGGAACAAGACACTAGGTTCCTCTGCCTAAGCAAACAAGAATCTAAATCCGCCTCAACACAATACCCCAAAACCAAACAAAACCACCTCACTATAATCATGTACATGATTGTACAACAACGAAAAACTAGAAGCCTCACTCTTCCCACACTATGAATAAATGCCATTAAGACATACATCAATTACCAGGCAAGGTACAACTAAATCAGGAAGAAGACTGGAACCCCTTTAAAACTATGGAGGAATACAAGCCACCATCTCAGCTGCCAGTATACTAGCCTCAAGGACATCACTCCGGCCTCATCCTGGAGCATGATGCAAACTCTCGCCCCAGATGTCAAGCAATCCCTGGCGTATTGAAAAGCCCACACAAGACACACACCAACACTAAAGTTATCTCACATCGCCACGCCACACTAGTAGCCACCATCACCCCACTACTCGACAGCATCCATTCCCCAAGCACTCCCTCACTCACCACAGGATACCAACCTCTTGCCGTCCTACCCCAGCACCAACCGTAACAGTCATGCCACCATCAGACCCCGATAACTCGCCAGAAAAGAAGTAACCCACTGACTCTTATATAAGCTTCTGTTCCTACCCACCGACCTATAAAAACTCGCTGCTAATGCCTTGATTCTGACATTACTCCCCCACCTCCCTCATACCCCAAGAGACATACAAAAAATCAACCATAATATACCTTAATGCCCTCTCCACCTCACATGACACCCCTCCAATGTCTAAAAGTAAAGCCCTGAGGACTCTCCCTCTCCCCCAATTTCACAAAAACACCCATCAACCACAATCATACATTTTTCACATCCCCACAATGCGCACAAGATGCATCTTTCACATATTCCATTTGCCTCAATACCTCTTTTGACACTAATGTTCCCATGAGGAATCTGTACACTACTTCTCTCACTCTGACCGGTATTCTTTGCTTTCGAAATTCCTCCCATATTACCTTCCAATTATATGTGGGGAAAACAGCCACCCCTTGCAGCGTATCCCGATGATGCTCCACTCCCACTAGCCTCCCTATTCACAGACGATGTACATCACTGTCTCTTAACATATACCTCAACATGTCCTCACACACCTCCAGGTCCTGCCCACTCCACCAACAACGAATGTCACTCATCACCTCCCCAACACGATGACCTCTGACCTCCCCTCTGAGGTATCACATCTTAACATAAATCGCCCTCACCCTGGGGCCCAATGCCAACAAACCCTGTCCCCCCTAATGCACCCCAGTCATTAGCATGTCTCGTCCCAACAACGCCCTCCCATAGCCCCAAAGAAACCTTAATGCCCTCCGCTGGATTTCTATTGCATCACAGTTCCTCAAGGGGTATACTGCTGCCACCCCCCAAACCATACTGAATACCAGTGAATTCACTACCACTGTCCTTTAGTGCAATGTGACATCCCTGGCTTGAAGACTGCAGAGCCTGCCCACCACCCTGTCCCTAACCGCTTCCGAATTAGCCTTTCTACTCTCCTGCATATCCATCATATACAAAATCTCGCAAATCTTGATTCTCTCCACAACATTCCATCCAAACCCCAGACCCAATCTCTCGCCCACCCAAGTACCCACCTCTAACAACATCGACTTGCTCTTATTAACCCTCATCCCCGTAACAGTCCTGAATCTCTCAATGACCCCACCCACCCTGGAGAAAACCTCCTTTCCACTAAGTAAAATTGTCATATCATCAACGTAACCCACAACCCCCCTTCCCACTCAACTCTCGGTCTACAAGCTCATAAAACGGATTCTGTACACATGCAAACAAATGTTGGGAAAGTGGGCATCCCTGCTGCAAACCCCTCTCTATATTAATCTTATAACCCAGCCTACCATTCACCTGCACCCGCATCTTTGCTCCTGCATACAAGAAATCCACCCACCCTACAACTTTGGCACCAAAGCCCAAACTACTCAAGCTCTCATGCATAAAAACCCTGTCCACACAGTCATATGCATTCTCCAAATCCAACCCATCTTCAAGGGGGGCTCCTTGGTGTGGTGAAGAGGCTCTTGGTCTCAGGAATTAGACATAAGAACATAAGAATGGAGGAACACTGCAGAAGGCCTACTGGCCCATGCGAGGCAGGTCCTTATCAAAACAACTACTACCTAAAGCTTCCCAAGAAATAACTCCCGTACCCAATGACACCAATCAAACCCAGCCCCTCCCACTCATATATTTGTCCAGTCTCTTCTTAAAGCTACCCAAGGTCCTAGCCTCTATCACCCCACTGGGAAGACTGTTCCACGCATCTACAACTCTGTTAGAAAACCAGTACTTACCTATGTCCTTTCTAAATCTAAATTTATCCAACTAAAATCCATTATTCCTTGTTCGTACCTGGTTCGACACCCAGGTCTCCTTCCTCAGACAGAACCTAATTACCCCCCAGTCCCCTCTTCCCTATACCATCCTCCCCATCCTCCCTTTTTCCTTTCCTCCTCCTCCACCCCGTCTCTCCCTTATTCCCTTCCTCTTTTTGGCCTGTGGGATTCTTCCCACAGGCCTACTGGTTCCTAGGTAGGGGGAAGGGTACTTGGGTCAATCTTATTCCGTTGAGGTTCTTGGCGGTGGTGTAGTTTGCCGTGGAATCTGGATCACCTGGGGATATCCCGTTCAATCTCCAGTCTTCCGGGGGGTGGCTTTGGGTGTCTTTCGGGCGACGGGTGTATCTCTGGAGGTCGCCTCTCGAATTCTAGGGGTGGTGGCCAAAGGAGGTATGCTTTGTGGAGGATATCTGGCCACCCTCTCTTTTGTCCACTGAGGTAGCTCGGCAGAAGTGAGATTGCTATCCGGGATTGCTGGTTTACTGGAATGAAGGGTAGGGTATGGCATGGATTCCATGCTGCATCTGCACTACATGTGGTGTTGAGGTCCTCTTGGGCGTGGAGGGTGATTTCCGGCCCTTTCATTCCTCCTAGGAACTATTCCTCCCCGTTCCCTCTTTTTCTTTTATTTTTTTTTTCTTTTCTTTTCTTTCTTTTTTTCTTAAAAACAAAAAGAAAGAAGTAACCTAACCATGGAAGCCCTAGTCCATGAATCTGCTACCCCCAGGCCCCTTACTGATACTGCACATGGTTCTGACACTGCCTCATTTTTTGACCACTCATTGGACACTCCTGTTGCCCCTGTACCTCTTGCTGGTGCTGTTTTATCATCAGCTACAGGTACCGGGGTCTCGACTGACTCCTTCAATTTGTCTAACCTCCGCTCTCCTTTGACTATGCTTCCGGCCTTTCCCTCTATGGTGTGGCAATTTTCGAATCACCAGCCAGTCCCACGTTCGAGCAACTCTGGTCCCACTTCTAAACGCCAATGACAATCTCCTGATGATGTTACTTAGTTACCTTCCCATTCTACTCAGAAAAGACCAACATATCACGCAATGGACTAAATTCTTCACGACCGACTTCTTCTATTGCCTATCTTTCCAACCACAGTATTGGCAAAGCGCTCCTATGCCATGTTGGTAAATATATTTCATTTCATGCTCTCAAGAGCGGTATGCACATCGTCACTGTCCAGAATGCTACCCAAGCTCATGATCTTTCTCTCCTTTCACATATCGATACTATCCTATCACTTTTGAAAAACATTATTCCCTCAATTCTTGTAGTGGTACTATCATTCTGCCCCAACAGAATTTCCAGACATGTGGCAATGACATTCTTGAACAGCTGGAACTCCAGGATCTTCCAATCCTCAAAGTAGAAACTTATGTCCTTCCTGCCCACCGGCTGAGACGATACCTTTGCAATGTGGCTCGATTAACTTTCGACAGCCGTGAACTCCCATCCTCTGTTAATGTCGCAGGACATCGGTTACAAGTTCGAAAGGTGATCCCTACACCGCAACAGTGTAGAAATTGCTGGCGATTTGGTCACCCAGCGAAACATTGCAGATCTATAGCCTAATGCCCAGTCTGTGGTGCCAATGACCATTCTAATACGTCTTGCAGTCGACCTTGCCTTAATTGTCTTGAGGCTCACCCTTCGTACTCTCGCCGTTGCCAGGTCTACTTAAATGAGCGTGAAATCCGTTGCCTCAAAGAAGCAGAAGGTCTCCCGTATCCTATGGCAGTTTCTCATAAGATAAGATAAGATAAGATTTCGTTCGGATTTTTAACCCCGGAGGGTTAGCCACCCAGGATAACCCAAGAAAGTCAGTGCGTCATCGAGGACTGTCTAACTTATTTCCATTGGGGTCCTTAATCTTGTCCCCCAGGATGCGACCCACACCAGTCGACTAACACCCAGGTACCTATTTGCTGCTAGGTGAACAGGACAACAGGTGTAAGGAAACGTGTCGAATGTTTCCACCAGCCGGGAATCGAACCCGGGCCCTCCGTGTGTGAAGCGGGAGCTTTAGCCACCAGGCCACCGGGCCACCCGCCTCCAAGGGAGACTACCCCGTGTTTCCTATTCTCGTGTTTCAAAACGTCCCCCACTACTTGGGTCCCATCTTCTGCAGCCTCCTCTGTTGTTACCCCTCCCATAGTAACTCCTGTATCTAATTCTTTTGCTGTCCTGGGCTCAGACGTCCCTACTTCAACACCTCAGTCTGTTCTGACAACTTCGAGCTCTCACTCACAAGCCCCGGTATCGACAAGATCTCTTCTGACACCTTCTACCAATCGCCCCTCTACTTCTCAGAAGTCCAAAAAATCCTCTTTGCTCAAATCTTCCTTGCCACTTCCTTCCCTTCTTCCTCCCAAACATTTTGCCTTTCCAGTCTCTGTACCTGGTTCTTTCCCTCTCACTGGCTCTATTACAAGTGTGGAGGTTCACCCCCCTCCTCGTTCTGTGCCTCCCTCCCCTGTCCCCTCCCAAGTCTCTCCCTCTTCTGCCACCTCCCAGGTTTCTGCCTCTTCTGTCCCCTCCCACACTTCTCCAGTTCCCAACATGCTTTCGTCCCCCCCCTACTTTAGTACAGTCCCTTACTGTCCCAATCTTTACTCATCCTCCTCCTTCTATCTCCAATATTGTCCCCCATACAACGTCTTTGAATTCAGAAACACTTGACGCTATTTCAGAATATATTGCAGAAACTAAATCTTCAATGGACACTGATCCACCTTCTGTTCCTTCTCTTCCCTCTCCTCCATCTCCACAACTCCATTCTTGGCAATGCTCCGTTCCTTCACTGCTTAAACATCTTCTGATGCCACCGCAAGTAGACTTTTCTAACCCCTCTAGTCCGTAGGTGCCCTTACCTAGGGATTCCTGGTATTTTCCTCTTTGCCAATCATGGCCTATTTGCAGTGGAATATCCGCAGCCTCAGGGGTAATCGGGGTGAGCTTCAGTTGTTGCTTTCCAGGTTTTCCCCTGTTGGTGTTTGCTTACAAGAACCAAAATTACACTCAACTGTTTTCCAACCTATCTCAGGCTATGATTTATTGTATTCTTCAGATCCTTTCTCAGATGGGACCTTTAATGAACGTGCCCTTCTTCTATGCAATGATATTCCATACTGTCAACTATTTGTCCATTCCTCGCTGCATTACACTACAGCCCATATCCACTTGAATGAGTGGTTTACAATATGTTCTTTATATCTCTTTCCTTCTCGGGCATTTTCTATCCCAGATTTTGCCTTTCTTGTTTCATCCTTACCACCACCACTTCTGTTACTTCACGATTTTAATGCCTACCATTTCCTCTGGGGGGTCTCATTGTGACTCATGTGGCATTCAGTTGGAGGCTTTTCTCGCCTCTCACCTCCTCCATGTTTTAAATACGGGTACTCCCACCCATTCTGATCCTTGTACTCATACTCTCTCTTGCATCGATCTTAAGTAAATGTACCCTGACCAGAGTAGGCTGGGGCATTGGCTTAAAAGCCGGTATGAGACTTGCACCTTGGACTTTTCTTCTCTCCAAAAAGAACAGTATAATGTGCCTTTTACTCTTCAGGAACTGGAGGCAACACTCTCAGCTTGCGATCATCGGCAGCTGGGCCTGACGACATTCATATTCGGATGTTACAACATTTACATCAGTCAGCCCTTACAGTCCTCTTACATCTCTTCAATCTTATTTGGTCACAAGGAGTTCTTCCCCAGCTATGGAAATCTGCCATTGTTCTCTCTTTCCGCAAGCTAGGTACTACGGGATATGATGCCTCCCACTATCGTCCCATTGCTCTTACTAGTGCAGTTTGCAAAGTGATGGAACATCTGGTAAATCGACATTTAATTTGGTATTTAGAGACACACAACAGTCTCTCTACTAGTCAATATGGCTTTCGTAAGGGCCGATCTACCATAGACCCCTTACTACGCTTGGATACGTATGTTCGTAATGCCTTTGCGAATAACCACTCAGTTATTGCCATATTTTTTGACCTTGTGAAGGCATATGACACAACTTGAAGGTATAATATTTTGGCCCAAGCCCACTCCTTAGGCCTCCGAGGCAATGTACCATCCTTCCTTAAGAACTTTTTAACTGACAGACATTTCCATGTTCGAATTAATAATAATGTGCTCTCCCTGGACTTCGTCCAAGCTGAAGGTGTCCCTCAGGGATGTGTTCTGAGCACAACACTTTTTCTCCTTGCTATAAATGATTTGGCCTCTGTTCTTCCATCCAATATTTGGTCATCACTCTATGTTGATGACTTCGCTATTGCCTGTGCAGGCGCTGACTGTCACCTCATTACAGTTTCTCTCCAGCATGCGGTCGACCGTGTTTCCAATTGGGCCACCACACATGGGTTTAAATTTTCCATTACCAAAACTCACCAAATTACTTTCACTAGACGCTCTGTCATCTCCGATCATCCTTTGTACCTCTATGGCTCCCGTATCCTGTAGGCATTCTCTTTGACCGTAGGTTATCCTGGAAACCTCACATTACCTCTCTGAAGGCAATTTGTCACAGCCAACTAAACCTTCTTAAAGCCCTTGCTCATCTTTCATGGGAAGCTGATCGTCGAACTCTCCTTTGCCTACATTCAGCACTTACTTTATCAAAACTCGATTATGGTGACCAGATCTATTCAGCGGCTTCTCCTGCTACTCTCTCTAGCCTTAACCCCATCCATCACCAAGGATTATGTTTATGCATTAGTGTTTTTCGCTCTTCCCCTGTTGAGAGCCTCTATGCAGAAGCGAATGTTCCATCCTTGTCTGGTCGCCGTGATGCCCATTGCCTTCGCAAAGGGCAAAAGGCAGCAGTAAGAAAGATAACAAATTCCCACTCCCGCTAGCATAATCCACCAATTTTCAAAAGTCTGAATCTGCTCACCATTAAGAACATCCATACTTATTCATGTGCCTACTACATACACAAAACAATACACGCAAATATAAACCCTTCACTCAACCTTCTCCTCACCAACCTAAACAGGACACATTACCACAACACAAGACACAGATCTCTTTTTGATATACCTCGTGTCCGTATCACACTGTGTAAAAACTCTATGCACATAAAGGGCCCCAAAATATGGAATTCATTACCAGAAGATATAAAAGTAACCCAGTCTGAAAATCAATTTAAGACTCTTCTTAAAAGCCACTTAATCACCCTAGACTAAATGCTAAATACTCAGTACACACTTACGTACCTATGCACTCCCACATCATAACTGAAACAATCACTTTGAACCTTTTATCCATTGTTGACAGGAATATAATTGAATCATTGTTTTCTCAAAAAGTATGTTCGAATATAAATATATATTTGTATTATACAAATTTTGATTCATTCATAATTAATATTCTACTCTACAACTCTGAAATAATTACTATCCTACTGTATAACTATGATATACTCCTTAGTGTTAAGTAGACTGTAAGCCAATAATGTTAAGTTGGCCCATAATGCCTAGGCATAGTAGAGGCTCTCTTTGCATTGCAACCCACTATTGTAAATATAAAATCTCAATGTACTGTTTGCAAAGAAATAAAATAAATAAAATAAAATAAATGTACGCTCTCACGATCTCTGCAATCCTTCCATTTATAGAATGGTCACCGATATTAAGAGACATTATTTGTTCGCCGCCCTTGTTTGCTCCGTCCCTTCTCTCTTCACCTACATTCGCTCTTGTCTTCCCTTCAGTTACCACCTTTTTATGTTCATGTAGCATCTCACTTTTCCCTACCCCCTGGGAAGTTCCAGCTGTTGGGGTCTCTTCTTTCTCACTCCCTTGCTCGAAAGCCCAACTGCCTATGTTGGCTTCCCGCTCTCTTTTTATTGACCACTTCCACTCTCATTCTCATGCCATCACGTTGCACACAGATGGCTCTAAGTCTTCTGACGGCATTGGATTCACAGCAGTGTTTCCGGACAGCGTCATGCGAGGGCATTTACTATCTTCAGCTAGCATTTTTACTGCTAAATTGTATGCCATTCTTGCAGCACTTATTCGTTTTGCATCTATGCCTGTGTCATCATTTGTGTTTGTCTCAGACTCCCTTAGTGCTCTGCAGGCTATATGGAAATTTGATACACCTCACCCCCTAGTTCTCCGTATCCAACTTTGGCTACACCATATCGCTACCAAGCATAAAGATATTGTTTTATGTTGGGTCCCTGGTCATGTTGACGTACAGCACAATGAACAGGCAGACACTGTTGCGCGGTCAGCAGTACATGACCTACCAATTTCATATAGAGGTGTTCCATTTCTGAACTATTTTGCTGTAATAGCTACTCACCTTCACACCTGTTGGCAATACAATTGGTCAACTCTACTCGGTAACAAACTTCATTCTATTAAACCGAGTATAGGTTACTGGCCGACTTCTTGTCATCAATGCCAAGTTTGGGAGACTACACTCTCCCACCTTCGCATTGGCCACACTCGTCTTTCTCATGGGTGTCTCATGGAGAGGCACCCTGTTCCTCTCTGTGAGAAGTGTCAAGTTCCAGTATCGATTAGCCACATTCTGTTAGACTGCACTCTCTGTCAACGAGCACGCAGAATTTACCTCCAACATCGTCTCCGCTCTACTACTCTCTCTTTACCTTTCCTTCTTGGTGATGGAGCCTCCTTTAATCCTGACTCTCTCATTGACTTCTTTACCTATGATCGTCATGGCAGGCAATCCCCTCAAATGATACAATAATTTGTCCCTCACAAAATCCTCCTTTACCCGCAAATTACTTGACGCAGGCATATGTACTCCTATAAAGCATGCCCTTCTATCACCCAATACCCCATCCACCCTCACAACCCTCCCCCCTCCTCCCAACTCGTGACACGCAAGGGGCTGGTTTCTTTTATCACTCCCGCATCCCCTTTCAATTGCCGAGCACAACGTAGAATGTATACCCATTCAACCAAAACTCACTACCAAACTTATGATTGTGTTCCTGCAAAAAACACACGTCCACCTTGAATCTACGCAAAAACCAAACCAACCACACAGTTTTGATTTCAGACCTGAAACCATTCACATTAATTAAGGGTGACACACCTGAATGTTATAGGAACGGCGGCTTCCCTCTATGCTGCTGTGTCTTGCCTACCACACCTTTACCAGTACTTCGACCCGACGCCTCACCAGACTTTCCCTGGACCCCCTTCCCCCTCCCCTCCCCCATCCCCCTCCCCCCTCCCCCATTCACTGTGTAACTCTGTCTCCACTGGATCCCTCTGGTCCAACTGCTCCTCCGTTGCCCAAGCTTTTTTCCCTGGCCACTGCCCCGGCGTGAGAGCCTCTTTGACCTTAGCTGTGCCAGCCATCCTCTTCCTAGAGCCGCCACCCACACACATGTCCACGTCTGTCAAATCCACCTGGTGGACCTCCACCTCCGCCACTCACTCCAAGCGAGTCCCACATGAGGTACTTACCACAGGCAGCTGTTCCTCCATCACGTTGGGCTCACCAACACTTAAAACACAGGTCATCGACCCGTCCTAAAAACCTTGTAACACCTCCAATAAGCCATCCTGAGGCACTTTGTTCCATCTCGTTGAGGCCACCGACATCCCCGTCGACTCCCCCGACCCACCTGGGAGTGTGACACATGTCTTGACCGTCCGTTCCTCTCGCTCAACCTCCTCACTCCAACAACAAGTCGTCCTTGCTTCCCCATCTCCCATCTCCAACATTAACTCACAAGGACGCTGCTCCACTGCCGACATCTCAGGCTCCCTGGGAGCTTGTCTCCTAGGGCACTGTGCTGCCATATGATCGTAAAACCTACACAAACGGCAGGCCCATCTCTGGCCGGCATAGTACACGAAGACCTGAATCCTGTAACCCACCAACATGCCATAGGATGGTATAGGCCCAGCCAGAGTTATTTTGAGGGTATAGGAACCCTTTAGTAGCCCCTCATACAGCCCATCCTTCCATACTCCTATAGTAGCAGAATGGACCTTTCCATAACTGTTGAACGCCTCTTGTATGTCATATGCAGTTGCCTCAAAAGGTACGTTTCGCACCTGTACCCACGTATATTACTTAGATATGTCGTGAAAGACGACGTCCACCTCCGAGTTCACAGTCATCCTCTGCTCTCGATACTTGTCAACGATCCTGTCGTAGAAGCCAGCACAATTCAATTTCACGAAGACTCTGGACATCCCGTTCAAAGCCATACCATATACTTCCTTATTGGGAACACCACAGACGTCCTTGATGATGGCAGGTAGTACGAAGTTCATTGTAACGCCACTGAGCGTGCCACGTACCAGCTCAATACAAACTGTGTTGATTCTCCGTCCTCCTCGGTCTGCCATCTTGGCGTCCAGATGCAAAAGGTCACCACCAGAGGGTAGGTGTAGCAGACCAGGCAAGCTTCCTCTCTCCCCGGAGGTTGAGAGACGAATGTCGAAAGATATATTACTGTATAGTTTTTTGAGCAAGTTACTAGATAGTCTCAGCAGTCTTTTTCTTGAGAAAGATATATTACTGCATAGTTTTATTAAGCAAGTTACTAGGCAGTCTCAGGAGCCTTGCTCATGAGAAAGATATATTATTGTTTAGTTTTATTGAACAAGTTACGATAGTCTCAGGAGTCTTGTTCTTGAGAAAGATACCTAATTATTTTTATATTTTATTTAAAACAGCATTTACAAAATACATAGATATGTACAATTTAGTGGTACATGTTATGATCAAAATCCACATTGGTACTGCTATAATCTAATATTGTACTAAGACAAAATCCACACTGGTACTGCTATAATCTAATATTGCACTAAGACAAAATCCACACTGGTACTGCTATAATCTAATATTGCACTAAGACAAAATCAACACAACCAACGTCCTACCTAAATACACAAAAATGTACATAATACATTGACATCCTCAGTTCCAATTCCGACTCTCCCCACCAGATGTAAAACAATGTACAGTGTCACCTGGTTAAAACAATAACAACTCCACATTTACTTAAACATTAATTTAAACCTATGTTTAATTCCTTTAAAACCAAATATAAGCAATTGCCTTTATATTTACACAAGACACAAATACAACAATCGAATTAGTTATTATATACCACACTAATTATATTACAATGGCACATTTTATAACAAACTTGGTAACCTTACTCCAGACCACGCTTACAACATACATAATGGCTCTAATACCACCATCAAAAATTCACATAATACACTTTCAATACCTAGTCATGCAGACCTACTTTCAGGTAAATATCATGTGGATGGAGTGACCCAGCACTCCATAATGTATTTACTTTTCATTACAACTTCCAATTAAAAAAATATACCAAAATTCATGAATATTATTTTAAGAAACACTAAACTGTCCATCTGATACGTTATGAACTTAGCCATAACATAGTAATACACGCTAGAGACAATATTAATTTGCACCTGAGTGTTGTTTCAAAACTATAACACCAAACCCAGGGAGTTTCATTGTCTCTGAGAACATTACTTTCACACCAAACACAACCAATTACACACGCTCCCCTCCACTCACGCCCACACACCCATCACCTCACACAATGCTCCACTCGAACACTCACGCCGACACACCCATCACCTCACACAATGCTCCACTCGAACACTCACACCCACACACCCATCACTTCACACAATGCCCCACTCGAACACTCACGCCCACACACCCATCACCTCACACAATGCCCCACTCGAACACTCACACCCACACACCCATCACCTCACACAATGCCCCACTCGAACACTCACGCCCACACACCCATCACTTCACACAATGCCCCACTCGAACACTCACGCCCACACACCCATCACCTCACACAATGCCCCACTCGAACACTCACACCCACACACCCATCACTTCACACAATGCCCCACTCGAACACTCACGCCCACACACCCATCACCTCACACAATGCCCCACTCGAACACTCACTCCCACACACCCATCACTTCACACAATGCCCCACTCGAACACTCACGCCCACACACCCATCACCTCACACAATGCCCCACTCGAACACTCACACCCACACACCCATCACCTCACACAATGTTCCACTCGAACACTCACGCCCACACACCCATCACCTCACACAATGCCCCACTCGAACCCTCACACCCACACACCCATCACCTCACACAATGCCCCACTCGAACACACACGCCCACACACCCATCACCTCACACAATGCCCCACTCGAACACTCACGCTCACACACCCATCACCTCACACAATGCCCCACTCGAACACTCACTCCCACACACCCATCACCTCACACAATGCCCCACTCGAACACTCACGCCCACACACCCATCACCTCACACAATGCCCCACTCGAACACTCACGCCCACACACCCATCACCTCACACAATGCCCCACTCGAACACTCACACCCACACACCCATCACCTCACACAATGCCCCACTCGAACACCCACGCCCACACACCCATCACCTCACACAAAGCTCCACTCGAACACTCACTCCCACACACCCATCACCTCACACAATGCCCCACTCGAACACTCACGCCCAAACACCCATCACCTCACACAATGCCCCACTCGAACACTCACGCCCACACACCCATCACCTCACACAATGCCCCACTCGAACACTCACACCCACACACCCATCACCTCACACAATGCCCCACTCGAACACTCACGCCCACACACCCATCACCTCACACAATGCCCCACTCGAACACTCACGCCCACACACCCATCACCTCACACAATGCCCCACTCGAACACTCACTCCCACACACCCATCACCTCACACAATGCCCCACTCGAACACTCACGCCCACACACCCATCACCTCACACAATGCCCCACTCGAACACTCACACCCACACACCCATCACCTCACACAATGCCCCACTCGAACACTCACGCCCACACACCCATCACCTCACACAATGCCCCACTCGAACACTCATACCCACACACCCATCACCTCACACAATGCCCCACTCGAACACTCATACCCACACACCCATCACCTCACACAATGCCCCACTCGAACACTCACGCCCACACACCCATCACCTCACACAATGCCCCACTCGAACACTCACACCCACACACCCATCACCTCACACAATGCCCCACTCGAACACTCACGCCCACACACCCATCACCTCACACAATGCCCCACTCGAACACTCATACCCACACACCCATCACCTCACACAATGCCCCACTCGAACACTCACGCCCACACACCCATCACCTCACACAATGCCCCACTCGAACACTCACGCCCACACACCCATCACCTCACACAATGCCCCACTCGAACACTCACACCCACACACCCATCACCTCACACAATGCCCCACTCGAACACTCACGCCCACACACCCATCACCTCACACAATGCCCCACTCGAACACTCACACCCACACACCCATCACCTCACACAATGCCCCACTCGAACACTCACGCCCACACACCCATCACCTCACACAATGCCCCACTCGAACACTCACACCCACACACCCATCACATCACACAATGCCCCACTCGAACACTCACACCCACACACCCATCACCTCACACAATGCCCCACTCGAACACTCACGCCCACACACCCATCACCTCACGACATGATGGAAGGGTTAGACTCAGAAGTGTCCCTGTTTGCAGATGATGTGAAGTTAATGAGGAGAATTAAATCTGATGAGGACCAGGCAGGACTTCAAAGAGACCTGGACAGGCTGGACACCTGGTCCAGCAAATGGCTTCTCGAATTTAATCCTGCCAAATGCAAAGTCATGAAGATAGGGGAAGGGCACAGAAGACCACAGACAGAGTATAGGCTAGGTGGCCAAAGACTGCAAACCTCACTCAAGGAGAAAGAACTTGGGGTGAGTATAACACCGAGCATGTCTCCGGAAGCACACATCAATCAGATAACTGCTGCAGCATATGGGCGCCTGGCAAACCTGAGAACAGCATTCCGATACCTTAGTAAGGAATCATTCAAGACACTGTACACCGTGTATGTCAGGCCCATACTGGAGTATGCAGCACCTGTTTGGAACCCGCACTTGATAAAGCACGTCAAGAAACTAGAGAAAGTACAAAGGTTTGCGACAAGGTTAGTTCCAGAGCTAAGGGGAATGTCCTATGAAGAAAGATTAAGGGAAATCGGCCTGACGACACGGGAGGACAGGAGGGTCAGGGGAGACATGATAACAACATATAAAATACTGCGTGGAATAGACAAGGTGGACAAAGACAGGATGTTCCAGGGAGGGGACACAGAAACAAGAGGCCACAATTGGAAGTTGAAGACACAAATGAGTCAGAGAGATATTAGGAAGTATTTCTTCAGTCATAGAGTTGTAAGGCAGTGGAATAGCCTAGAAAATGACGTAGTGGAGGCAGGAACCATACACAGTTTTAAGACGAGGTTTGATAAAGCTCATGGAGCGGGGAGAGAGAGGGCCCAGTAGCAACCGGTGAAGAGGCGGGGCCAGGAGCTAAGACTCGACCCCTGCAACCACAAATAGGTGAGTACAAATAGGTGAGTACAATGCCCCACTCGAACACTCACGCCCACACACCCATCACCTCACACAATGCCCCACTCGAACACTCACACCCACACACCCATCACCTCACACAATGCCCCACTCGAACACTCACGCTCACACACCCATCACCTCACACAATGCCCCACTCGAACACTCACGCTCACACACCCATCACCTCACACAATGCCCCACTCGAACACTCACACCCACACTCCCATCACCTCACACAATGCCCCACTCGAACACTCACACCCACACACCCATCACCTCACACAATGCCCCACTCGAACACTCACGCCCACACACCCATCACCTCACACAATGCCCCACTCGAACACTCACGCCCACACACCCATCACCTCACACAATGCCCCACTCGAACACTCCCGCCCACACACCCATCACCTCACACAATGCCCCACTCGAACACTCACACCCACACACCCATCACCTCACACAATGCCCCACTCGAACACTCACGCCCACACACCCATCACCTCACACAATGCCCCACTCGAACACTCACGCTCACACACCCATCACCTCACACAATGCCCCACTCGAACACTCACGCTCACACACCCATCACCTCACACAATGCCCCACTCGAACACTCACACCCACACTCCCATCACCTCACACAATGCCCCACTCGAACACTCACACCCACACACCCATCACCTCACACAATGCCCCACTCGAACACCCACGCCCACACACCCATCACCTCACACAATGCCCCACTCGAACACTCACGCCCACACACCCATCACCTCACACAATGCCCCACTCGAACACTCACGCCCACACACCCATCACCTCACACAATGCCCCACTCGAACACTCACGCCCACACACCCATCACCTCACACAATGCCCCACTCGAACACTCACGCCCACACACCAATCACCTCACACAATGCCCCACTCGAACACTCACGCCCACACACCCATCCCCTCACACAATGCCCCACTCGAACACTCACGCCCACACACCCATCACCTCACACAATGCCCCACTCGAACACTCACGCCCACACACCCATCACCTCACACAATGTTCCACTCGAACACTCACGCCCACACACCCATCACCTCACACAATGCTCCACTCGAACACTCACGCCCACACACCCATCACCTCACACAATGCCCCACTCGAACACTCACGCTCACACACCCATCACCTCACACAATGCCCCACTCGAACACTCACGCCCACACACCAATCACCTCACACAATGTCCCGCTCGAACACTTACGCCCACACACCAATCACCTCATACAATGCCCCACTCGAACACTCACGCCCACACACCCATCACCTCACACAATGCCCCACTCGAACACTCACGCCCACACACCCGTCACCTCACACAATGTCCCACTCGAACACTCACGCCCACACACCAATCACCTCACACAATGCCCCACTCGAACACTCACGCACACACACCCGTCACCTCACACAATGTCCCACTCGAACACTCACGCCCACACACCAATCACCTCACACAATGCTCCACTCGAACACTCACGCCCACACACCCATCACCTCACACAATGCCCCACTCGAACACTCACGCCCACATACCCATCACCTCACACAATGCCCCACTCGAACACTCACGCCCACACACCAATCACCTCACACAATGCCCCACTCGAACACTCACGCCCACACACCCATCACCTCACACAATGCCCCACTCGAACACTCACGCCCACACACCAATCACCTCACACAATGCTCCACTCGAACACTCACGCCCACACACCCATCACCTCACACAATGCCCCACTCGAACACTCACGCCCACACACCCATCACCTCACACAATGCCCCACTCGAACACTCACGCCCACACACCCATCACCTCACACAATGCCCCACTCGAACACACGACATTCATACAACTTGTAGATGAATGGTTTAACTCTTGGGTATCTTTATTGATGAAACGTTTCGCCACACAGTGGCTTCATCAGTCCCTCAACCTTGAGTCGATGTGGTCAGTCCATCAATCAGTCCCTCATCCTTGAGGGACTGATTACCTCATTCTCCTCCTGTTCTTCAAGATTTTCCTTTGTATGGACTGATGAAGCCACTGTGTGGCGAAATGTTTCCTCAATAATGATACCCAAGAGTTGCACATGTGTCTAATTTATCAACGTGTCGGTTCTCTGAACCATTCATCTACAAACCTGTCAGACACTGCAACTTCTTGGGATCTTAATACTTGGGAATTCTTCGCTTGCCTAATTCTTGGGCACGACCTACTTCAACATTGAACAAATGTTACACCACCTATGACTGCTGCACCTCTCCAGTCAACGGTTTATAAGCTCCTTCTCTGCACATATGCCGTATTCTATTCAAGATTGATGGACTGACCACATCAGCTCAAGGTTGAGGGACTGATTACCTCATTCTCCTCCTGTTCTTCAAGATTCTGTTTTGTATGGACTGATTAAGCCACTGTGTGGCGAAACGTTTCCTTAATAAAGATACCCAAGAGTTGCACGTGTTTCTAATTTATCAACATTCATACAAGTTAGATAAAGGGCAGCTCACACCGGAATATACAGGTGGCCTTGTGTTATTATTGTAACAACAACAAGACGTTGAACATTGCACAAAAAGCCATAATGCAAGACTTGTTATACATATTTATATTGTATCTGTACACCTTATTCACAGAATAATAACACAACTAGGATCATTCTTAATTTTACAGAATCCATGATACAGCTGCCCTATACATCGGCCACCGAAAAACAACGTTTCCATAGTTTGATGAAGGTAAAATACAACGTTTCCATAGTTTGATGAAGGTAAAATACAACGTTTCCATAGTTTGATGAAGGTAAAATACAACGTTTCCATAGTTTGATGAAGGTAAAAAACAACGTTTCCATAGTTTGATGAAGGTAAAATACAACGTTTCCATAGTTTGATGAAGGTAAAAAACAACGTTTCCATAGTTTGATGAAGGTAAAAAACAACGTTTCCATAGTTTGATGAAGGTAAAATACAACGTTTCCATAGTTTGATGAAGGTAAAAAACAACGTTTCCATAGTTTGATGAAGGTAAAAAACAACGTTTCCATAGTTTGATGAAGGTAAAATACAACGTTTCCATAGTTTGATGAAGGTAAAAAACAACGTTTCCATAGTTTGATGAAGGTAAAAAACAACGTTTCCATAGTTTGATGAAGGTAAAATACAACGTTTCCATAGTTTGATGAAGGTAAAATACAAGGTACAATTCTTATGCATCTCTAAGACTCTACAGAAAAAACAAAAACTCAGTGTCGCTGTGGTTGTAACTTGTGAGTTCATTACCTTTGTAACTTGTGAGTTCATTACCTTTGTAACTTGTGAGTTCATTACCTTGTACCTAGTTCAGCCATCAAAACTTTGGAGCCCGGTCCCTGGACCCATTGTGTACCTCTGTAATCTGTAAATACCTTTGTAACTTGTCATGATTGTGACTAGACCTACCTGGAGTTCATTACCTTTGTAAATTGTGAGTTCATTACCTTTGTAAATTGTGAATTTATTACCTCTGTAACTTGCTCAGCTATCAAAACTTTGAGGTCCAGTCCCTGGACCAATTATGTACCTCTGTAATCTTTTGACTACCGCCCACAGGATGGGTATGGGGTGCATAATAAACATATTAAACTAACTGTGGTTGTAAGGCGGCCACCCCCAAAATGTCCTACATGTAACACACAACATACTTACTATAACACTTTATTAGCCATATCTGGACATAATTTCGGCATGTAACATGTCGTGAAAACCTTCCTAATTGTATAACAAGGCCATGAATTATACAATCCAAAACAAAAGAAAAACCTGTCGCACTAATAGACGGCATGTTATCACCCC
Source organism: Cherax quadricarinatus (assembly GCF_038502225.1). Lineage (NCBI taxonomy): Eukaryota > Metazoa > Arthropoda > Malacostraca > Decapoda > Parastacidae > Cherax > Cherax quadricarinatus. The sequence continues at coordinate 13,851 of NW_027196106.1, read as the reverse complement.
ACCATAATCTCATACGCCCCACCCCATCCAATCACTCTTTGGCGAAAAACCTTCGAACACTCGCACCATCATCACCTTAACCCTTGAAAAACCGACTATGAAAGGAAATCAGTCCACTACAGTGTCATCCCTGTGCCAATTGAAGAAGACGGCTGACCGTAAGGTCATGGTAGGTCACCGGAAAACAAACTCCCCACTGTCCCCGTAAATAATTTTATTCCTACCATCAGTCCTGTATATACCCTCCCCCCCTATTGCCTTAATCCAAATCCTGCCCCCAACATCCTTCATTTCTCAAGAAATATACAGAAAAACCACTACCACACACATGATCGCCCTTTTCACCTCCCTTGGGACCCCTTTCACTTCAAACGTTAAAGTTTGAAGGGTCGAAAAATTACCCCCACCCATCAGACGAAAAACCATTACCAACCACGACCTTACCTCCCTCAGTGCCTCACAAAAATAAACTGCATGAAATGCTGTTTCCATTTTACAACATTGTATGCAGTACAGTTCCCTCACCAAGCCCATTAAGCTCAAAACTGATTTCGATGCTAAGATCCTCATCATGAATTTGTATACTAACTCCCTTACCCACAGCATCAACCTAAGCTCCCGGAAATCTTCCTATATCATCCCTCAATCATTCAATGGGAAAACCATGCACCTTGTAGGATCTCCAGCCTCCTACTCATCGACACCAAATGCCCCACTTTATGTCATGCGACGTCCCGAACCAGTAAAAAAACCCTCAGCATATCTTCACATTCAATTAACTCCTTGCCACCCCTCTATTCATGCACATCACCCATCACCTTCCCCACTCTAACCCCTCTTTCCCCCCAGCCCTGACGAACCTCTATTTTACATACAGAGCTTTCACTCTCGGCCCCAATGCTGAAAGGCCCACACCCTTGCTGTGTACATTGGACATCACAACCTGCTTACTTAACCATGCCCTCCCAAAACCCCAAACATAACGTAATACCCGACGTTGGATCTCCTGCAAGTCTTGTGTCCTCAGAGGATACACTTCAGCCATACTCCACATTTTACTATAAACAAGCGAGTTAACTATTACCACCCTCTGCTGTAAGATGACATCTCCCGCCCATAAACCCCATAACCTACTCAATTCTTTCTCCACCACCCATTCTGAGTTTACCCTTCTGGCCTCCTGTACATTCGCTATGTATATTACCCCACAAATCTTTAGTCTATCCACTGCTGCCCACCCAAACTCCAACCCCAAATCCCTCCCCACCCAAGAACCCAACTCCAATAAACTCGATTTTGCCCTATTTAAACTCATGCCTGTCGTCTCACCAAAGAGCTCCAACACCCTTCCCACGGTATGCAAACCCTCTACCCTATCTATCAGAAAAGTGGTGTCATCCAAATACCCCACTTCTATGCAACCATCCCTCTGCCCCTGTAATGTCGTCCCCTCTACTAGACCATGAAGCAGATTCTGCATACATGCAAACAGTATTTGAGAAAGTGGGCACCCTTGCCTCAAACCCATCTCCATGTTAACAAGTCTCCCCAACCTACCATTGACTTGAACCCACACCATTGCCGATGAGTACAGAGTATCAACCCACTACACAACCCCTTCCCCAAAACCCTGACACAACAAACTAGCCCTCAAAAAATTCCTATCCACACAGTCATATGCATTCTCCCAATCGAGACCCAAAAGCCCTCCCCCCTTGCAACTCTTCAAAAAATCCCTTATGCACCCATGACCATCTCTCATACTTCTCCCTGGTATGCCTATCTGACCCCTATGTATAACTGCTCCTATAACCTTCTTCATCCTATTGCTTAAAATCTTTGCAAAAATCTTATAGTCAGAACACATTAGTGAAATAGCTATATATTCACTTAAGACTCTCCCCTTCTGCTTTTTGCACACCAATACGACCACCCCTGTACTTTGTGTCTGTCCTAGCTTCCCCTCCTGTAGCATGAAATTCATGACCTCCACCAGACAGTGCTTAATATGCTCCCAATTAACCATATAAAAATCATTTGAAATCCCATCTATACCTGGTGCCTTGCCAGTACTCATGCTGAACACTGCCTCGTCAACTTCCCACCTCCCAACTTCATTCCCTCTCCTCCTTGCTGCCCTAACCAACTCCCCCCCCCCCCTGAACACTTCCTCAATATTATCACCCTCCTCCCCCTGCCTCCATTTCTCCATAAACCAGGTATCAGCATAATTACTCATGCCGTCTGTAGTTGTAAGCACCTGACCCTTATGATATTCACCCATACCCTCACTTACCTCCAATTGCAATATAGTAGACTCCTTCTGCCTGACGCGAAAATGTCGCAAAATGCTACCTGAAGGTTTATCTCCCCACAGCACAGCCTCCAGGCCCGCCCTCACTCACGCCGCATCAAAATGGTCATTATGTAGTTCTGCCAATCTACCCCTGAGTTGTGCAATGGTCCCATACTGCCCCCCTTCCACCCTTCTCATAACACTAATTCAGCTGACCTTCCAAATAATTCTCTAACCCGTATCTCCACCTAGCCTCTTCCCTACCCTGATATTTAAAGAATCCAGCAATACCCAGTTTAGCCCGCTTCTCCCACCAATCCAAGACACACGATCTCACTTTCTTCGACCCTCAAAAAGATTGCCACCATTCCCCAAAAACCTTACTCACCCCCTCCCCCTTTCAAGAGTCTCACATTTAATTTCCAATAACTAGGTTGGATCCTAACCATACCTTCCCAGTCGAGATCCACAATAACCGCCCTATGGTCAGAAAATCCCACATCAAGAATCCTAACTCCCGCTATGCGTATTGCCTCCATTGCATAGAGCCTATCCAGACATGCAGCATAACCCCTTCGTACAAACATACACTCAACCCATCAACCACCCCTCCCTACCACATCATCTAAAACCCCCACGTCGCCCAACACATTGTGCAATAGACTCAACACACACCCCGCCCCCCTCGGGTCCACATCACTCTGTCTTATGACACAGTTCCAATGTCCTCCTGTCACAGTGACTAAAGACAATCCCCTAAAATGATACAGCAACACATCCCTCACGAAATTTTACTTAACTCTTGCATTGCCGTCCGCTGGCATATATACTCCTATAAAACAAACCCTAGTTTCACCCCACACTCCCTCCACCTGCACCACCCTCCCACCCCAAAACATGCAAGGGACTGGTCTCCTTCACAGCCACAGCAACCCCCCTCCCTTTTAACCTCAACGAGCCACTCATATACATCTTATATCCTTTCAAATGCAACTCACATCCAAACTCGTAATTGTGCTTCTGTATGAAACAAATATCCACATTAAATCTCCATAGAAGCCACTCCACCCACACTCTCTTAACCTCAGCTCTAAGGCCATTGACATTTATAGTGACAACCTTGAAGTATTACAGTAAAGGTGGTTTACCCCGACGCCTTTGCAGCTTACTCAAAATACTGGGCAGCTGACTAGAGCCACTTTTGGCACTCGGTCTATCCTGACCCACTACCCCCTTCGTTTCCTGCGACCTTTTCAGCACCTCAGTACTGGTACCAGCATGCGCTTGGGGCTCCAGCATGGTCTTTCAAGATTTCTTCCCAGGCCGTTGCCCTAGCATTAACACGTCATCCATGTCAAATATCCCCGCTGCTCTTTTGCAGGAACCACCATCTCCACACCAGACATCACCTTCCATGTCCTCCTGATGCACCTCAACCACCACCTCTTGCTGCTGACCCTCCCTACACAACGTCTCCTCACACTCAGGTGTGGCTGACGCCCCCACCACCGCACGTCTGGCCGTCACTCCATCAGGACTGCCCTCCTCTGCACCCAGAAAGTCTTTCAAGACCTCCTCCAGCAGGCCATCCTTATGCAAAACACTCGTGTCAACAGTCGCCTCCATAGGCATCTGCTCAGCCACCGTGCCCACAGGTAACGTGGAACATGTTCCCATCTCTGACTCCACTCTGTCCACTGCCTCACTCCATCTCCTAGGCGCCTGCCCATCGGCTACACCTTTCTCAGGCACCAAAGTGCCCAGCTGTTGGTCAACCGGTGTTGGTGCTTGTTCACGTCATCCCTGCCTCCAATGATACTGGGCCGCCATATGGTCAAGATCGCACAACCGGCATGTCCTTCGTTGTCCTGCATAATATACGTAGACCTGTGTTCTATAATCCTCCGTCAGAACGTACGATGGTATCGGCTGTCTCAACGACATCTTCAGTGTGAAGGATCCTTCCAGCAGCCCCATATAAGGCCCATCCTTCCACACTCCCAATTCAGCCACATGAACAGTGGCATACCTACGAAATACCGCCACATCATATACCATAGCCTCGAATGGCACATTTTTTTACTTTTACCCACGCTACATAGCTGGAGACATCATGAAGGCAGACCTCCACTGCTGGATTAACCGTCATCCTCTTCTCCTGGAAAGCGTCGACTATGCTGGCGTAAAATCCAGCACTCGTGAACTTGATGAAAATCCTCATCAATCCATTAACTGCAACTCCGTACAGTTCTTCATTCAGAAAGCCATACACATCACTGATAATACTAGGAAGAACCACATGCATCATAGAACTGCTAAGTGTTCCTCGGACCAGCTCCACACAGACCGTGTTTACATGGCGTCCGTGTCGATCCGCCATTTTGGGTACCTAGGTACACCAACCGCCACCAGGGAACAACAGTGGCAAGCACAGAGAGTGTCCTCCCTACCCGCAGGTTGAAAGACAAATAATATATTATTGTATAGTTTTACTGAACAAGTTATTGAGAAAGATTTATTATTGTTTAGTTTTATCAGTCGTTATTGTTCATAACTGCTATATGGGTACAAAAATTCCCCTAAATAGCTTTTCCATCGAATCTCAAGAATAAAACTGCTCGTACTTTTGTTCATAAACCAAGAACATTCAGGTGTACATTTATGAACATCCTCCTTAATTATGTTGAATGATTAGATAAAACAAAACACCAAAAAATTTTCATTTTGTCAATAACATTTTCTACTGAGTACAGTGTTTGTGGTGAAAATTTTTAATAATGAAGTCATATACGGGACAATTTTTGTGATTTGAATTATTGATTTTTTAATATTTTTGCCGTCTCCCGCCCAGGCAAGGTGACCCGAAAATAAAGAAACATTTTCAAAAAGTTTTTTTTTTCCTTTTGCCATTTAGTAATATAATTCCTATGACTTGAATCTAGGAATTATTATCATAAAGTACACATGACACTGACTCTATGACACTGATGTAAGCTTTAAAGTACACACGACACTGACTCTATGACACTGATGTATGCTTTAAAGTACACATGAGCTGGACTATGACACTGAGGTATACCTTAGGTTTTCTTCCTCTGACGGAACCTAAATATCCCTCACTACTCCCTTCCCTACCCCATCCTTCCCACCCATCCTCCTTTCCTGCTTTTGTCCTTTTGGGTCTTCTCCTCAGGAATTCTAACTCCTAGGTTGTGGGGAGAAGGGGGTCGTTGTCTGTCCCATTCTGTTGAGGTTCCTGATGGTGGTGTAGTTTGCCATGGAAATTCCCCTCTGGAGTTCAGGAGGGTGACTTAAAATGTCTTTCGGGTAACAGGTGTATCTCTGGATGCTGCCTGTCCGTTCTGGGAGGACCAATATCCCTAGGAGCTACCCCTCCGTGTATCGTTTTTTACTTATTTCATTACTTTATATACCTTTTTTTTCCAAAAAAAGTATCTTTACCATGGAGTCCGAGGTCCATGAAACTCCTCCTCCCGGACCCCTTCCTGCTGGGCGCCCTCTCATGGTTTGCCTCATTACTAATCTTTGGACCTCTAATACCTCGGTACCTTCTGCAGGTAACATTCCGTTACCCACCTCTAATACCATGGTCCTGCCTGACTTTTGATATGTTTGACCTCCACATGTCTTAGACTATGCTTCCAGCTTTCCTCTCTATGGTGTGATGATTTTCAGATTGCCTTCACGTCTCAGGGCGGCGTACCTCCAGTCCCACTTCTAAACGGCCACTACCATTAACAGATGACACTGTCTCGATTACCTCCAGCTCTTCCCAGAAAAGATCCATAAAACACTCACTTTCCTTACACAATCCGTTTCAAGGTACACAATGGACTAAGATTTTCATTCTACATCCAACATGTTTCACGGTCTTTCTGATTATTATATCAGCAAGGCACTCGTGTGCCATGTTGGTCAAAATGTTTCATTTCATGCTCTAGGAGTCGTGCTTTCATCGTCACGGTGGGAAAGGCTGGCCAGGCTCGCAATCTTTCCCTTCTTACCTCCATTGATGATATTCCTGTCTCAGTTCATAAACATATTTCTCTCAATTCTTGCAGTGGTGCCATGGTCCTACCACATGGAATCTGGGGATTCTATGTGATTTCCTGACACGAGATGCTAACATTATGGAGCAACTTGAGCTCAAAGACCTTCCAATTCTTCAAGTGGGCCCGTATGTGCTACCTGCCTGCAGGCGGAGATGCTTTCTCTACAATATAGCTCAAATAACTTTTGACTGCCGTGAACTTTGGTTATAATAATAATTTCTTTATTTGCTACAAGTACTTAAATACATGGTATACAGACCACAGCTGACATCAATGACATATAGAAAGCCGCTTGTTATGCATAGCATTTCAGGAAAATTAGGTCAGTTTTGTCCCAGGATGTGACCCACACCAATCGACTAACACCCAGGTACCCATTTTACTGATGGGTGAACATAGACAGCCGGTGTAAAGAAACAAGCCCAATGTTTTCTTCCCTTCGCAGGGAATCGAACCTGGACCATCACCGTGTGAAGTGAGAGCTTTTGCTGGGGCACCATGGCCTGGTTTATACTGCTTCAGCAAAATATTGCAGGTTCTTTGCAGAATGCACAGTCTATGGTGCTGCTGAATATAGCAATATATCCTGCAGCCAACCTCCCTCTTGTCATTCATCTCTCGACCTGTGGGGAAAGAGGACGCTTTCCGAGACTCCCCCATTTGCACCTGGTGGTGAGCTGTGCACTTGGACACCAAGATGGCGGACCTTATGGGTCGGAGAATAAACACAGTCTACATTGAGCTGGTTTGTGGCTCATTAAGTGGCACTACGATGAACATCCTGCTCCCTGGCATCATAAGGGATGTATATGGTACTCCCAACGAGGAATTGTATGGCGTGGCTCTGAATGGCTTGACAAGGATCTTCATGAAATTTGTGTGTGCCAGCTACTACTCCAGGATCGTCGATGATTATCAAGAACGATGCATGAGTGTTAATTCAGCGGTGGATGCCATTTTACACGACGTCTGCAAGTACTTTACAAGGGTGAAGGTATGAAACGTCCCATCTGAAGCCATGGTGTATAGTCTACAGGAGGTTTACAGCAGTTGTGGGACAGTACATTCTGCACCCATGGGCATGTGGAGGGATGGTCCGTATGTAGGGCTGCTGGAGGGTTCCTTCACCCTCAAAATGTTTTTAATGAGGCCTATACCATCCTACGTTACGTTGGTTGGTTATAGGACACAGGTTTTTTGTGCATTACACAGGCCAGAGGAGGATGTGTCGTTTGTGTAGCTCATATGAGCATTTGGCAGCCCGGTGTCTTCAGAGGCAGGCTTCTCGAGTGCTGGGGCATTCACCTGTAGATCAGCAGCCGTGCACCTTGGTGCCTGAGTCGGGTGCTTTGGGAGGACAGAGGACTGACCTCTGGAGCGAGGAGGTCAAAGGGGCATCGGGGGAGAAGACAGCGATGCCTGAGGAGCCTTTAGCCCAGGATGCTTTGACCCAGGATGGTTTATTGGAGGAAGTGCTCAAAGATTTTTTGGATGGGATGGAGTCCTGTGCAGAAGGAGCCTTGAGATTTTGTGAGGAAGGAGCACTGGAGCAACAACATAAAGAGGAGAAGGCTTTGAGCAAGGAAGGACTGGAGCATGAGGTGGAAGTGGAGGTACACCAGGAGGATTCGACTGATGTCGATATGTGTGTGAGCGGTGGTTCTAGAAAAAGGACTGCAGGAGCGTCAGAGATAGACGAGATCCTCACTCCGGGGCATCGGCCGGGGAAGAAATCTTGGGCAGCTGTGGTGGAGCTGGTGGCGCGTAGTGGTAGAGTGCGACCTAGTTACACAGTGGGAGAGGGAGGGGAGGGGAGGGCATACAAGAAAAAACGAGTGAAAAAGCAGGTATGTATAATGTGAAAGGTGTGGTGAGTAAACTCCAGTGGCACAGGGGAAAGCCGCATATTCTGTAACATTCAGTCGTGTGTCACAATTAGTATCAATGGTCTTAAGACAGAGTTCAAGAAAGTTTGGTTGGTGTGGTTTTTACGGAGGTTTGATGTCGACGTTTGTTTCTTGCAGGAGCATAATCACAGGTTCGGATGTGAGTTGAAGTTGAAAGGATATCGGATGTATGTCAGTAGTGTTTTGCAGTTAAAGGGTGAGGTTGCAGTGGTGGTAAAGGAGGCCAGCCCCTTGCATGTTACAGGTTGGGAAGAGGGGGGGTGGAAGGGTCGTGAGAGTGGATGGCGTCTGGGGTGAGAGAAGGGCGTGTTTCATCAGTGTGTATATACCGGCAGCCAGCAATACGAGGGTAAAAGCTGATTTTGTAAGGGAGGATTTGCTGTATCACTTGAGAGGTTTGCCCTCTATACCAGTAATAGGAGGGGATTAGAATTATGTGAAATGGAGTGGTGATGTGGAACTGAGAGGGGCGGGTTGTGTGTTGTGTGTCCTGAGGGATGTGTTGAGGGACGTTGGAGTTGTAGATGTTGTGGGGAGGGGAGGATATCTGGTGGAGCATACACTCGCTTGTAGGGGTTATGAGGCACGATTGGGCAGAATCTATGTTATGCAAGGAATAAGTGTGGAGAGGGTGATGGCCTTCGATGTGGGGTTTTCTGATCAGAGGGCGGTGATAGCGGATCTGTTGTGGGATGGCATGGTGCATATTTACTCTGGGTACTGGAAATTAAACGTAAGGCTTCTTAAGGCGGAGGGAAAGGGGACATTTTTCAGAGACTGGTGAATGCAATTTTGGGAAGCCAGGGATAAGGCAATGAATCTGCTAGATTAGTGGGAGATGCAGGCTAAGGCAGGGATAGCAAATTTTTTTAAGGTTAGGGGACGTGAAGAGGCGAGGTGGCATTACGGGTTGCAGAATTATCTGGAGGGCCAGTTGCATGCCTGTTATGAGTGGGGGGGGGGTCGGGGTGGGGACATGGAAAGTCTCCAGGGTAGGATAGCTGAAATACATAATGAACGGTTTGATGTAGTAAGTCTTAGGGAGGAGTTAGAGGATGTATTGTGGGGGGATAAACCGTCCGGGTTTGTATTACCTAAATTTTGAGAACGTCAGACGGTGACAATCTTATTACAATTGGAGGCATGCTCAGGGGTGGGTGGTTACTCAAGAGGGTCAGGTCCTATCCACCCTGGACAGTATGAGTCATTATGCTGATCATTGGTTTAGGGAGAAATGGAGGAGGGTGGGTTCCTGGGAGGGGATTTTCGAGGGGGGATCAATAGTGTTTTAAGTGAGCAGGACAGGGTGGGGTTGGAGGGTAGTATAAGTGAGGTTGAGGTGGATGAGCGGTTTTCGGGATGAGCACTGGTAAGACACCGGGGATAGATGGTATACCAAATGATTTTTATAGAGCTCATTGGGGGTGTATTCGGCATTGTTTTGTAGGGGTATTGAATTATATGTTAACTAGTGGGAAGTGGGAAAGTCGTAAAGTGCTGGTGTCATAGTGTTAGTGCCAAACCAGAGTGGGGGAAGAGCTTTGAGTGCTTATCAAGCAATATCTCTGATGTGCTCAGATTATAAGGTTTTTGCGACGATTTTAGGCAATAGGATGAAGAAGGTAATGGAGTTGGTGATACATAGGGGTCAGTTTGGGATTCCGGGGAGGAGTATGAGGGTAGGCCATGGGCGTATCTGGGATTTTCTCGAGGGTAGTAGGTGGGGGTATTCTAGGTCTGGATTGGGAGAATGCCTATGATTGCGTGGATAGGGATTTTTTAAGTGAGAGTTTGGTAAGGTTGGGTTTTGAGGGAGGATGGGTGAAAACCTTGTATGCTGATGCTATGATGAGAGTACAGGTAAATAGTAGGTTGAGAAGTCCTGTGACCATGGAGAGGGGTTTGAGGCAGGGGTGCCCGCTCTCCCAAATTCTGTTTGTATGTATGCAGAATCCATTCTATGGCTTGTTGATGATGGAACAAGCAGGACAGGGGTGGGAGGGGGCTGTAGTGGGGCTGTTGTGGGTTATGTAGATGATACTACTGTTTTAATTAATAAGCTGGAGGATTTGTGTAAGGTGGGAAGGGTAATTGAGATGTTTGGGACTGCAAAGGGAATGAGGGTTAATAAGCAAAAATCACGGTTACTGGAGGTGGGAAATTGGGTTGGAGGGAGCTTGGGAGAGGGGTTTGGTTGGATAGCAGTAGAAAGGATCAAGATCTGTGGGATTTGGTACTTGGAAGATGTACAGGAGGGCAGAAGGGCAAATTCAGAAATGGTAATGGATAGAGCTTTGGGTAGGCTTAGGAGTTTCCGGGCCGGGGATGTAACCTTGCATCAACGAGTGGTGGTGGTAAATTCGCTGATTTATATTAAGGTGTGGGGAGTAGCTGAAGTGTATCCCTTAAGGAAACAGGATATTGTGGAAATACAGAGGAGAATCTTAAGGTATATGTGAGGTTCTGGAAGGGTGGGGTTAGGCAAAGAGGTGGTAATGGCCAAGGTACGAGAGAGAGGGTTGGGTCTGCTGGCATTGGGACCTAGGGTGTAGGGGCTCTATGTTAAGCAGAGGTACATTCGAGCAGGGGAGAAAGGAGTATTCAGGTGGGGGGAGGTGATGGGGGATGTTTGCAAATGGATGTTTGCAAATGAGGTTTTTGTTAAAGGTTCAGAATGTTAAAAATCTCAGTGAAGAGGTTGGTGGGTGTAGGTCATCGTCAGGAATCACTGCAGGGGATGGCCGTGTATCCCACATATGATTGGAAGGTGATATGGGTGGAATTTAGTAAACTAAGGATACCGGCAAGGGTGAGGGAATTAGTTTATAGATTTCTTATGGGGACTTTGGCTTCAAAAGAGGTGCTGAAAAAATGGGTTTTGTGAGCGAGACATCTTGCGCCCATTGTGAGGAAGTGGAAACTGCGTTTCATGCAGTATATTTTTGTTCTTCTTTGGCGGTGGTGAGATTGTAGATGAGGAGAGTTTTCCTTTTACTGGGGGGGGGGTCAGATATCACCCCTTAGGGCTTTAAGGTTAGATGTGGGAGGGGTGGCCAGTGAGATGGGGAGGGCTATCAGGTACATAATAGTTGATTACTTGTATGTTTCTTGGGGGATGCGGGAGGTGGGGGAAAACATTAGGATTAAAACGTTAGCGGCGAGTTTTTATAGGACAGCATGTAGGAACAAACGATTATGTGGGGGGGCAGTGGGTAACTAGTTTTCTGGAGGACTACCGTGGCCTCCCTGTGGCACGCCTACTCCACTTGGTGCCAGGGTAGGACGGCAAAGGGTTGGTCTCTCCAAAGGTGCATTCCATAGGAGTGAAGGGATACCTGAAGCTGTAGGTTGAATGGGCTGTATGGTGTGGATGTGGGTAATAGTTTTGCAGCAGCTGGAAGATTGTGAGCTATGATATTGAGAGTGCAGAGCTTATGGAGGCGAGTGCCGGGTTTGGTATGGCATATCTTCTTGTCTGGTGGCATCTGGGTCCTTGTTGCAGGTGCCAGAAAAAGTCTTTGGTTTCTGGAGGTCGTTGAGGCACGGGTGAATTACGTGTATGGTTATGATGGAGGCGTGACATGATTGTGACCTCTTTTAATGGCCCGTTGCTGGTATGATGGATGGGGGATTGAGTGAATTGTCTATTATAGTCCGGTTTAATTGTCTTCTATGATTTGTACAGGGGATGCATATAACTTTTGTACTAGTGTGTTGTGAATCAAACCATGACTGTCATAGGTCAGATTAGGTTGTAACACTAGTCCTGGGGTACTGAGGAGGCAGGTTCTTTTCTATTGGTCTTGTATTCAGACGGTGTGTGGAGAAGCTGAGGGCAGAGACACTTTAATGATACTGGGCTGTGTGGATTCTGTTTGGTTAGGTCCCTTTTAGACAGTAGTATCATGATAGGTTTCTTTGATGCTCTGGTTATTTTGCTTGCAAACCTGTTTTTTGTATGTTTTTTGGTGAGTTATACTTACATTATAGAATAAGACCTATCCTTATCTGTGTGAGAGGGTATGTTGACTATTAATACCTGCATGTTACATGAAATACTTTAATTGGTAGTACCTGCTGCAGGAAGGCGAACCACAGTTAGTTACCATTTTGTCCTAGGCACATGTCGATTAGACACTAGGCCTGTTGTATATGAGTACGTGTGTGTGTGTGTGCTCGCCTAGTTGAGGTTGCAGGGGTCGAGTCCAGGCTCCTGGCCCCGCCTCTTCACTGGTCGCTATTAGGTCACTCTCCCTGAACCATGAGCTTTATCGTACCTCTGCTTAAAGCTATGTATGGATCCTGCCTCCACTACATCGCTTCCTAAACTATTCCACTTCCTGGCTACTCTGTGGCTGAAGAAATACTTCCTAACATCCCTGTGATTCATCTGTGTCTTCAACTTCCAACTGTGTCCCCGTGTTGCTGTGTCCAGTCTCTGGAACATCCTGCCTTTGTCCACCTTTTAAATTCCTCTCAGTATTTTGTAAGTTGTTATCATGTCTCCCCTATCTCTCCTGTCCTCCAGTGTCGTCAGGTTGATTTCAATTAACATCTCCTCCTCTGGGACTAGTCTTGTTGCAAACCTTTGCACTTTCTCTTCTCTGTGTGTGTGTACTCACCTATTTGTACTCACCTATTTGTGGTTGCAGGGGTCGATTCATAGCTCCTGGCCCCGCCTCTTCGCTGATTGCTACTAGGTCCTCTCTCTCCCTGCTCCATGAGCTTTATCATACCTCGCCTTAAAACTATGTATGGTTCCCGCCTCCACTACGTCACTTTATAGGCTATTCTACGGCCTGACTACTCTATGACTGAAGAAATACTTCCTAGCATCCCTTTGATTCATCTGAGTCTTCAACTTCCAATTGTGACCTCTTGTGTCTGTGTCCCTTCTCTGGAACATCCCGTCTTTGTCCACCTTGTCTATTCCGCGCAGTATTTTATATCTCGTTATCATGTCTCCTCTGACCCTCCTGTCCTCCAGTGTCGTCAGGCCGATTTCCCTCAACCTTTCTACGTAGGACAATAACTGTGTAAGGGTTCCAGTGTATGTAGACCTTATGACCTTTGTAAACTCACAGTATTACACGTGGGTAGGAGAGTTTGTTATTCTTTTACCATTATATGCACTTTTTTGTATATAGGGTTATATACATATGTATATGTAGGGGATAGGTTTTGTGTATGTTACTGGTGACAAGGTTTTGTCCCAGGTAAATGCATAGAATGTACCATTCGTGTGGTGTACTAGCATGGATTATTATTGTTATGTTATGGTTAGGGTAATTAATGAACTGTATGATCTTAGTTAAGTTCCTTAAGGGTTAGGATAATGGGTTATACACGCTGCACGGCATTCTGTATGTTGGATCCTAGTGTGTATGGATCCGTTTCGGTGACTGTAGTTAGCAGTGCTAGAAAAAGCTCTACTAATTTCAGTGTTGGTCCTTACCTAGTATGGTGTATCCTGTCCTTGTATGTTTTTAAAGCATAATTTAGGAGGTAAATTATGAACGCTGTATGAGCATATATAAGTTTTTTAGGGATCATATATATTTTTATATCTAAATGG
>NW_027196105.1:0-108349 GCF_038502225.1 Cherax quadricarinatus | reverse complement strand
AAGCTTTAAGGTTGCTTTATGAAGCTTAAGGTTGCAGTACCAGGACGTGCGTGAGTATCCCCCTGAAGCGCAAGACGAGTGCGAGTATCCCCCGCAGCGCAGGACGTGCGCTAGTATCCCCCGCAGCGCAGGACGTGCACGAGTATCCCACGCAGTACAGGACGAGTGCGAGTATCCCTCGCAGCGCAGAACGAGTGGCTGGTGGATAGGTTGACGGTGTTAAGGGGGGGCGCTCTCTTTAATCACAGGATATCCACCGCCGCGGGGCGTCCAGGACGATCGTCGCCCACAGAGGTGCCTCAGCTTTAATTAACTCGACCCAGGACAGCTTCACTACCTCCCTCTATTACCCTATCCCTCCGTCCTCGTCCCCAAATCCCCATCCCTTATCCTCCATCCCCCCCTCATCCCTTATCCCCCCCCCACGAACCGTGAAGTAGGGAAGGGCTTAGCATAATTCCAGGAAGGGAACACACATACGTACAGACGCACTCTCACACTCGGGCACACACGCACATACTTTCACTCTCGCTCACACGCAAACACACGCACACACTCACCAGCACATATACATACGCGCATACGCACACCCAAATACTCTCCAACTGGTGCGCACACACATATACGCACTCTCACTGACTTACGAATATATTCGAGGACAGACTCACAGTTACATCTTATACACGAATAACTCGCACTTATGACGACGTTTCGGTCCTACTCGACCCATTAGCTAGCCACACAAAAGTGCTGCTGTGTAACTAGTTAAGGGTCTAAGTCTCACTCTCCTGTGTGTTGTTCCAGACACGGTGCTGTGCCAAGCTCCTGCTTGCAGTACTCTAGGACACAGACGAGACATGTTCGAAATATCAATGATACTAATGAAATGCCGACAGGGAGAATGAAGGCAGACTTGCTTAAATCAGAGGAACCAGCACAAGGAAACACATACCAGAGCTGTAAACACATGAAAGCATAGGAATAGTGATTTTTGACGCGTTCTAGCTTAAAAGGAATGTTGATGTCATCATTTGATGACACTGTAGACACTTGGAAAATTGATGTGATCATCTGTTGACACTTGGAAAATTGATGTCTTCATCTGGTGACACTGTAAACACTTGGAAAATTGATGTCATCATCTGGTGACACTGAAGACACTTGGAAAATCGATGCCACCATCTGGTGACACTGTAATTGATTGTCATCATCTGGTGACACTGTAAACACTTGGAAAATTGATGTCATCATCTGGACAAAGACACTTGACACTGGTGACACTGACACTTGGAAAATTGATGTCATCATCTGGTGACACTGAAGACACTTGGAAAATTGATGTCATCATCTGGTGACACTGAAGACACTTGGAAAATTGATGTCATCATCTGGTGACACTGAAGACACTTGGAAAATTGATGTCATCATCTGGTCTTAACTGAGAAAAAAATTGGAATGATTCTGACCAGTGTTTACACCAATTCGCATTTTGGAAAGTGGAGAAATGAAAATACTGCTTTTCATGCGATAATTTCTGAGTGTCGTATTTGATTAGCTTCAACCTTACCAAGCTGGTAATTTAATAATGCAACTTCTGATTGGCTTCAGGTTTGATGTGCTTGTGTGTTTTCGGTTATTGGCATCTTGGAAAAATTTGATGTTACACTCCTCATGATAACTCGTGAATGACCTTTCTGATTCCCTTCAAATCTTCAAAGCAAATTTTTAACTGCATTTTCAACTTGTGTTGCAATCTGCATAAATACAGTCACGTGCACAGGTGACTCTGGTTATCACGTGACTCTGGTTATCGCGTGACTCTGGTTATCGCGTGACTCTGGTTATCGCGTGACTCTGGTTATCACGTGACTCTGGTTATCACTCTGGTTATCACGTGACTCTGGTTATCGGTTATCGACTCTGGTTATCACGTGACTCTGGTTATCACGGTTATCACGTGACTCTGGTTATCACGTGACTCTGGTTATCGACTCTGGTTATCACGTGACTCTGGTTATCGGTTATCACGTGACTCTGGTTATCTGGTTATCACGACTCTGGTTATCCGTGACTCTGGTTATCACGTGACTCTGGTTATCGCGTGACTCTGGTTATCACTCGTGACTCTGGTTATCATCGCGTGACTAAAATCGCGTGACTCTGGTTACGTTGTTCTGGTTAATTATTGCTTTTATTATTTTATTTCAGTTATTTTTCCTTCCCCTGATTGCTGTAATTTTCTATTTACTTCAGAAATTTGCTGTTCATTAAACTGAGGCCTACACTCATGGATTTAATTTATATTTTAAAGGTACAAGAAATGATGTTGATATTTGTTATGATTAGATGTTGTTGACTCTGTTGTTGTTGTTGTTGTTGTTGTTGTTGTTGCAGTTGCTGTTTTTGCTGTTGCATATGATTAGGTATCTTCGGTGCAACAGTGTAATGTGTTGGCAGTCTACATGAGGGGCATAATTCATGCTTAACAGTCTCGCATTTCACATTCATTTCAGAGTTTAACTAATTTAGTTCACTTGGAGTTCAATATTGTCTCCCCCAACAGATTTATGTCTGGCGGTATAGACTCCAACAATGCTGGCAAATTCACTTAATGTGATCGGGAAATACTTCAAGTTGAAACCTACTAGCTGGATAACGTGTATTAGAAATGCAGATTGCAAAGATACTAGTATAAAAAATTAGCACAACGATACTATATATTTATTCAACTGAAAGCATGTTCTATGTAATATTAGAGAAGTAGCAGTTTGTTAATCTTTGGTTTATATCTCGTTAATTTCATAGACATTTTTTAAAATCTATCCGCAGCATCCAGCGTCCCTGGCCGCCGTACACGGTGTCCCTAGAGTTACGATCTCTTGAATTCATCATCGTGTTGTTTTTAAGGGCGTCGCCACAAGAGCGTTTACTTTTTGGGTTCATCCGCGTGGTAGGCTCCTGACGAAGAAGGATATATATATATATATATATATATATATATATATATATATATATATATATATATATATATATATATATATATATATATATTGTACCATTGTATTCATGTTTGTGTTTTCTGTTAATGTATTCTGTCTATTAATAAATTTTCAAACAGCTCCGGGGAGAACCTTGAGTTTTCCCTGAGGTACGTTTATTGTCTTCTCTGAGGATGAGGGTCCCCAGTCCAGTTATAGAGGTGGTACCTTATATATTTATATATAATATAATATATAAAATATATAGATCTTAAAGAAATTTAATTCATCTATATACCAAATAATACTGCTTGAAAAGATTCTTGTTTTAAACATCAATTTTAATTCTGACAGAAACAACTTCCCCCTCACTTCTCATCAGCGGTTTCATTACTGGATAGTGTAGTGATGTGCTTGAGGAAATATTCCTGGGGTACTCAATTTCCTCCATCCGTTTACGGCGAAGCAACCAGAAAAAACACCTTGTCGGACACAACACCGAGTTATCTGCTAACACACATCCGCTTCTGGAGACAGAGCCAGAAGATTACCTTGACGGATACAACAACACACATAACAATTTATCTCGTAACACACATCCGCTTGTGGAGACGGAGTCAGAACTCCTTGACGGATACAACAAATACACTCAGTTGTCTGGTTATAGACAACATTCCCCGGATACTGCGGCGTCAGGTATAGGGCTGTGAGCACCTCAAGTGAGTTAATAAGTGGAAGGTGGGATTAATTGTAATGTCTGGGGGCTACTGGGATGATACTGCTGATACGACTACTATTACTACTAGTACTGCCATTGCCGCTTGTAGTGTTACATCTAAAACTATCACTTCTGCTATTGTAATTGATCCTACAACAACTACTACTGCTACTACTACTACCACTGGGGTGGGCTGCTGTAGACAATGGTGCCCACTCTCTGTGTCTCTGCAGTGGGCTGATATAGACAGTGGTGTCTGTTAATAATATACCATCAATAAAAGGCAGAAGCTAGACAATACACTGAAAGAGAATTTAATGAGTGTCAGAAGTCCCCGACTCTCCAGCACTTAAGTATAATTAATTACCAACAATCTTCAGGAGGAAACATGACAAGTTCCTCCTGTCAGATGTTGATCAGCAGTGTTGCCATTAGTATGCTGGCGTGCGTGAGGCCAGCAGTAACTGCAATTTAGATCAGCAGGCATTGATTCACCACCACCACTATCACCGCCACTATTACCACCAACACTATCCCCGTCGCAGTCATCATCACCACCAACACCACCACCAACACCACCACCAACACCACCACCACCACCACCACCACCACCACCACCACCACCACCACCACCACTGCTACCACCATTACAATCAACAACCTTATAAACTACAGCCCTGGCTACTGCCACAAGAACCACCACACTAACCACTAACCAGCCGCCACCACAACTGCTAACTACCAAAATCAACCCAAGAACCACCAATGACTAACCACAATCCCCACCAACCACAATTGCCACTAATCAAAACTTATGAGAGCTATCAACCACTAACAACCACTGTTACATTCCTCTAATCACAAACAACAACCAAAATGACCGTCACCACCAACCACAAACGACCACTACCAACTACTAACAACCGCCATAGCTACATCAACCACACACAACCAGCCAATAATTACAACCACCACCACAACTATTCTCCATTACCCCCAACATACACAGTAGCAACAGCAGTCATGTAAGCATGTCCAGCAGACATCCCTCCCCGGAAGGCATTGCGACAGACACACACACACACACACACACACACACACACACACACACACACACACACACACACACACTACAAACAACAGGAAAAGTGTCTATCGACAAATGTCTTTGACAACTGGTAACTAACACACACACACACACACACACACACACACACACACACACACACACACACACACACACACACACACTACAAACAAGAGGCCAAGTGTCTATCGACAAATGTCTTTGAGAACTGGTAACTAACACACACGCCTAATTGTCCACTTATTACTGAAGACATGATGCAGACAACACACACACGTCCGGATCCGTGCTCTCATCCTCGGCCTTGGCACATCAGCCTCCTCTCCCACGTAACTGCCACCTCCAAGAGACACACAAGACCCGGTATGGACCAATTTTCCGGCCCAGCGACGTGATTCTCAACAGGAGTCTCTCAGCAACACTGTTCATCTGTATTACTTTGTTTCGTGTAAAGCGGGCGGTGTTAATGAAGATATTTCGCAGGTGTTGTAAACAGCGACTCCTTCTTTACCACCCTTAGTGTGTTCATTTTCAGGATTTTTCAGCACACAGACAAAGACCAACTTCAGAGCACATATGAAAATTACTGTAAGTTCAAATTAAAGCCCCCCAAAAATACATGAATGTTTAAACTTATATACAATAGACAAAAAATCTAAATCTAAATTACATAAATAATAAGCATCTTTGTTTATCACAGTAATAAAGAGATGAAACTAAAGCGCCATCTTCTAGAAAACATCCACACACATTTAAACACCTTTACATCAGAGCACCTCCACATTAAACTGAAGAAAAACTACCCAAGAGCACTGCCACATTAAGGCACCACCACATTAAGGCACCACCACATTAAGGCACCACCACATTAAAGTATCATCACAGTAAAACAGCCACGTAAATCACCACCACATACACGCAGCCAAATTAAAACCCAACTACATTAGAGCACTGCGCCAATAAAACACCTCTACCTTACAGTGCCACCACATTAATACACTACCAAATTGAAGGACAATAACGATAAACGGCCACCATATTAAATCCCACCACTTTAAAGGATCACCTTGATGCTGGTGAGGGGCTCTTGATCTAGGTTATTATTATTATAATCAAGGGGAAGCGCTAAACCCGTAGGATTATACAGCGCCTAGGGGGGGATGTGGAAGGCATTCAGGCTTAATTCGGGGAATTGTAGCACAGATCTAATTCCCTAAATCAAGAGCCCCTCACCAACATCAAGGAACCTTCCCTGAGGGGTCTTGATCTAGAGAACTGGAGTTAAGCCTGAGTGCCTTCTATCTCTCTCTCCCCCTACAGGCGCTGTATAATCCTTACGGGTTTAGTGCTCCCCATAATAATACTCCCCAGGCGCTGTTAGACCCCTATGGTTTATCGCTTCCTAGCGAATATTAATAATAATAATAATAATAATAATAATAATAATAATAATAATAATAATAATGCTTAAAAGGGGAAAGAGGGAGGATGGAAGGATAAGAGAGAGAGAAATATTGAGAGGGAGGAAGGGAGGGATAGTGGATGGAAGTGAGGGAGAGAGAGAGAGAAGGGGAGGAGAGGGAGAGAGAGAGAGAGAGAGAGAGAGAGAGAGAGAGAGAGAGAGAGAGAGAGAGAGAGAGAGAGAGAGAGAGAGAGAGAGAGAGAGAGAGAGAGAGAGAGAGAGAGAGAGAGAGAGAGAGAGAGAGAGAGAGAGAGAGAGAGAGAGAGAGAGAGAGAGAGAGAGAGAGAGAGAGAGAGAGAGAGAGAGTCTGTCAAGACCTTCCCCAGAGTGAGGGGTGGACACAAACAAGGTGATTAGCTTGTTACGACTCTGTGTAACTGGCTGTGGCAGCCGTTGGCTGTTGTCTTAACCTGTAGGGAATGACCAGGGAGTTACTGGAGAGCTCTCTCTTAATGAGCGGAGGGACAGTGATGGTGCTCCGAATGTGTTTGTCTTGGTGACCAGATGGTGCTACAGCCTTGGTGACCGGATGGTGCCACAGTCTTGGTGACCAGATGGTGCCACAGTCTTGGTGACCAGATGGGGCCACAGTCTTGGTGACCAGATGGTGCCACAGTCTTGGTGACCAGATGGTGCCACAGTCTTGGTGACCAGATGGTGCCACAGTCTTGGTGACCAGATGGTGCCACAGTCTTGGTGACCAGATGGTGCTACAGCCTTGGTGACCGGATGGTGCCACAGTCTTGGTGACCAGATGGTGCCACAGTCTTGGTGACCAGATGGTGCCACAGTCTTGGTGACCAGATGGTGCCACAGTCTTGGTGACCGGATGGTGCCACAGTCTTGGTGACCAAATGGTGACCAGATGGTGTCACAACCTGGGTGACCAGATAGTGTTATAGCCTTGATGACCAGATAGTGTCACAGGCTTGGTGACTAGATGATGTCACAGGCTTGGTGGCCAGATGATGTCACAATCTTTCTGACCAGATGGTGTCAGAGGCACTTACATGTTCCGTGAAGATCTGCCCGCACGATATATACACTCATGTACTCTTTACCCAAGTAGATCTGTTTGTGACTTGAAAAAGCCCACTCTGTGGGCGAAACGAAGTCAATAAAGATGTCATTATACTGCACTTGTGTTTAGCTTTCCATCAAGTCGGTATGTTATACCTTTTATATGCACTTGAGAGTCATGCAACTCTAGCTGACCTGCGTCAAGGTGCCTCCCTTGAGAGTCATGCAACTCTGGCTGACCTGCGTCAAGGTGCCTCCCTTGAGAGTCATGCAACTCTGGCTGACCTGCGTCAAGGTGCCTCCCTTGAGAGTCATGCAACTCTGGCTGACCTGCGTCAAGGTGCCTCCCTTGAGAGTCATGCAACTCTGGCTGACCTGCGTCAAGGTGCCTCCCTTGAGAGTCATGCAACTCTGGCTGACCTGCGTCAAGGTGCCTCCCTTGAGAGCTTGAGAGTCATGCAACTCTGGCTGACCTGCGTCAAGGTGCCTCCCTTGAGAGTCATGCAACTCTGGCTGACCTGCGTCAAGGTGCCTCCCTTGAGAGTCATGCAACTCTGGCTGACCTGCGTCAAGGTGCCTCCCTTGAGAGTCATGCAACTCTGGCTGACCTGCGTCAAGGTGCCTCCCTTGAGAGTCATGCAACTCTGGCTGACCTGCGTCAAGGTGCCTCCCTTGAGAGTCATGCAACTCTGGCTGACCTGCGTCAAGGTGCCTCCCTTGAGAGTCATGCAACTCTGGCTGACCTGCGTCAAGGTGCCTCCCTTGAGAGTCATGCAACTCTGGCTGACCTGCGTCAAGGTGCCTCCCTTGAGAGTCATGCAACTCTGGCTGACCTGCGTCAAGGTGCCTCCCTTGAGAGTCATGCAACTCTGGCTGACCTGCGTCAAGGTGCCTCCCTTGAGAGTCATGCAACTCTGGCTGACCTGCGTCAAGGTGCCTCCCTTGAGAGGCTGAGATTCACGCGCAGCACAAATTGACTTTCAATGTGAATGGATATTTTGAGGAGGTTGTGAGTGTAACAACAATTTCAGATTTTTAAAAAAGAATTGAGACAAATTAAAAATTAATGGGAAGAGACATCACGATCGTAGATTTTTTTTCTCTCTTGATTGATTAAATAACGAGAATAAGTGCACTAAAAAAGTGTACAGATAGAATAACGGCGACAGAAAAGTTGAATGGTGAATGAAAATAAGAGATATTGTGGCATGTCGCAGAGTACACAAAAACAGACACACACGACCGGCGAAGAGGCGGGGCCAGGAGCTATGAATCGACCCCAGCAACCACAATTAGGTGAGTACACACACACACATACACCTATCTGTTCTGTATCTCAATGAAAAGCGGATGAAACAGTTCAGATTAATAGTTAAATCCAGCATTCACTTTAATATCAGAGTAAAACCAATTGTCCGATGCTCGACACAATCAGAACCATCTGTGCTAAAATCATCTCATTTTCTTGTTCGACCAGAAAGCCTACAAAATCAAAATTGCCCACGTTATTCCCTGTCAGAAAATAGGCTTTTCCAATTTCCCCTCGCGATCTGATGCCCATTTAGGCCCCCAGATCGCTTGACCAAGGGAGTTAAACTGAATGCGGAAGGGATCTAACAGTATTCAAATGTCAGGTACCAGACTGCTGGAAAAACGTTCTTGCATTTCTTTGCCCTAAGGAAAAATATCATTCAATTAGTATGTGGAACTTTGTGACACACAATTACATCAAGATCAACTGCAAGATGACAACTTTCTTGGTTCCGTCGGTCTCCCAGCACAACACCGCAACTCACTCGCAGGTTCTTGGTTCCGTCGGTCTCCCAGCACAACACCGCAACTCACTCGCAGGTTCTTGGTTCCGTCGGTCTCCCAGCACAACACCGCAACTCACTCGCAGGTACTTGGTTCCGTCGGTCTCCCAGCACAACACCGCAACTCACTCGCAGGTACTTGGTTCCGTCGGTCTCCCAGCACAACACCGCAACTCACTCGCAGGTTCTTGGTTCCGTCGGTCTCCCAGCACAACACCGCAACTCACTCGCAGGTACTTGGTTCCGTCGGTCTCCCAGCACAACACCGCAACTCACTCGCAGGTTCTTGGTTCCGTCGGTCTCCCAGCACAACACCGCAACTCACTCGCAGGTTCTTGGTTCCGTCGGTCTCCCAGCACAACACCGCAACTCACTCGCAGGTTCTTGGTTCCGTCGGTCTCCCAGCACAACACCGCAACTCACTCGCAGGTAGCACAACACCGCAACTCACTCGCAGGTTCTTGGTTCCGTCGGTCTCCCAGCACAACACCGCAACTCACTCGCAGGTACTTGGTTCAGCAGGTACTTGGTTCCGTCGGTCTCCCAGCACAACACCGCAACTTCGCAGGTTGGTTCCGTCGGTCTCCCAGCACAACACCGCAACTCACTCGCAGGTACTTGGTTCCGTCGGTCTCCCAGCACAACACCGCAACTCACTCGCAGGTACTTGGTTCCGTCGGTCTCCCAGCACAACACCGCAACTCACTCGCAGGTTCTTGGTTCCGTCGGTCTCCCAGCACTCAACTCACTCGCAGGTTCTTGGTTCCGTCGGTCTCCCAGCACAACACCGCAACTCACTCGCAGGTACTTGGTTCCGTCGGTCTCCCAGCACAACACCGCAACTCACTCGCAGGTACTTGGTTCCGTCGGTCTCCCAGCACAACACCGCAACTCACTCGCAGGTTCTTGGTTCCGTCGGTCTCCCAGCACAACACCGCAACTCACTCGCAGGTTCTTGGTTCCGTCGGTTCCGTCGGTCTCCCAGCACAACACCGCAACTCACTCGCAGGTTCTTGGTTCCGTCGGTCTCCCAGCACAACACCGCAACTCACTCGCAGGTTCTTGGTTCCGTCGGTCTCCCAGCACAACACCGCAACTCACTCGCAGGTACTTGGTTCCGTCGGTCTCCCAGCACAACACCGCAACTCACTCGCAGGTACTTGGTTCCGTCGGTCTCCCAGCACAACACCGCAACTCACTCGCAGGTTCTTGGTTCCGTCGGTCTCCCAGCACAACACCGCAACTCACTCGCAGGTTCTTGGTTCCGTCGGTCTCCCAGCACAACACCGCAACTCACTCGCAGGTACTTGGTTCCGTCGGTCTCCCAGCACAACACCGCAACTCACTCGCAGGTTCTTGGTTCCGTCGGTCTCCCAGCACAACACCGCAACTCACTCGCAGGTACTTGGTTCCGTCGGTCTCCCAGCACAACACCGCAACTCACTCGCAGGTTCTTGGTTCCGTCGGTCTCCCAGCACAACACCGCAACTCACTCGCAGGTTCTTGGTTCCGTCGGTCTCCCAGCACAACACCGCAACTCACTCGCAGGTACTTGGTTCCGTCGGTCTCCCAGCACAACACCGCAACTCACTCGCAGGTACTTGGTTCCGTCGGTCTCCCAGCACAACACCGCAACTCACTCGCAGGTACTTGGTTCCGTCGGTCTCCCAGCACAACACCGCAACTCACTCGCAGGTACTTGGTTCCGTCGGTCTCCCAGCACAACACCGCAACTCACTCGCAGGTACTTGGTTCCGTCGGTCTCCCAGCACAACACCGCAACTCACTCGCAGGTACTCAACGTTTGTGTTTTAGGAAGAATGATCTTGCAGTTCTTGCACATTATTATGATTCTTGTCATATTATTATAATCAAAGAAAGCGCTAAACCGACAAGGGTCATGCAGCGCTGACTTCTTGTCGCCAAATAAAGGAAAATATCTGGCATCCTTTTTATGTTTTACGGAAAAATGAAACTAATTGTTGAACTGAGAGAGATTTGGATATGACAGGTGAAGTCCAGAGTCTCCACTTATATAACAATCCCAGCACAAGTTCAGTAGAAAGACAATTATTCAGCATGAACTCTGTTATCTAGTCTTACCCACTTTTGCTGACAAGAAAGATAAAAGTTTTCAAAGTTTCTTGAAACAGGTTTGCAACGATCATTTTTGCCAGTCTAAATTATTTTAAACTCAAGATACACTCAATATTCTGCAGTGAACTTTTATGTAGAATTACTTTTAATGATAAAACAACTGAAATCAAAGACCCGAGACTAGGTGGGAAATGACACACTGGAGACTCGTCCACGACTACCTTGAACACAGATAATGATACACTCTTCCAGTTAATGTAGACTTCCCATTACTAGACAAGCATAAAATCAGCACTAGTATAATAGTAATTTGTTCTATTCATTTTACTTTTATCACATTTCAATCCATTAGTTATCAGTTTTATTCATGTTCATCGAACTTCGAGGAATAAATTTGTATATTTACCCTGCCACATCAAGTACCCAGTCAAAACAAAATGCAGTTAAAGGTATTCATTACAATGAAGCGGCCTGTTAGCTCTGCAAGCTGCTCCACTACACCAGAAATGTTTGCAGTGTGTTTTATGGCCATAATATGTGAACCTATCAAACATTGCCATTGTGTAGGCTAGTGCCGCTAGTCTTGCATTCTATTACGTATTTTAAAAGAAAATTACCATTTGTGACCCACGAACCTCATGCCCAAATAAGCCAACATTTTGAGGTTGACCACCCTGCTCTCAAAAGCTAAAACGGGAGTTCCTAAACTCAGGGTCGCATCCCAAATTTGGGTTGCGAGAACATTCTCTGACGTAATACCGTAAATCTGATGAATAAGAAGCGTGTGTAACACTTGTGAATCTTAAGATTCCATGATGTTGTAATGTACATTAGCCTGATGTTATACCATTGATCTAATGGAAACATCAAGACCATGGAATCCTAGAAGAGGCACAGGTGTTGTACAAGAGTGCCGTCTGCTGGGTGCTGGAGAGTCAACTCCCAAATTGAAAAACAGTAAATTTAAAAAAAAAAAATACAAAAACAAATCTACAGCATGACGAGATGAACAGATTCGTGACCAGCGCCGCCGAAGTGCTAAATACGATTAGGTACCGTTTAGGTCACCAGGCGAATGTGACTGCAAATTTTTGCGACGTGGACACGAGAGCTTGTGAAGCAGTGTTGTAAACTGACTCGCAGGAGGGAATGAGTTCATGTCCTCCCTGACAAAGGCAAGGACATGGGGTCTTCCATGTCCTCCCTGACAAAGGCAAGGACATGGGGTCTTCCGTATCCTCCCTGACAAAGGCAAGGACATGGGGTCTTCCGTGTTCTCCCTGACAAAGGCAAGGACATGGGGTCTTCCTTTCCCTCCTTAATAAAGATAAGGACCTGAGGTCTTCCATATCCTCTCTGACAATGAACAAGACATCCCAGGTCCACATCCACTGTTATGGAAAGTAGAGAATTTTGCTGACCTCTTAGCGAGGGAGGAAGCGGAGCTCTCTGTAATGAAGGGTTATGCAAACTATTCTATTTTATCTTCATTGCAACTATTCGTATTTCGCGCTACACATTAACTTATTCTCCTCAGCGGAACAATAGCTGTGTCTGCTGCAACTTTTGTAAAACATCTACTTACCTTCTGATGTATCAACTGTCCCTCGACGACGTGTCAGTTTTCACTTACCTGCAACGTAAACAAAGACTTATTAATGCACAAGTCCCACTCCCATGTATACTTCTCAGCTGGCACGGTCAGTCCGCAGTCATACCTTCCAACTTCAACCTTCATTCCAAGTTATAGCTTTCGTATCTTGAGTTATCCCTTCACTCACACCTTCAGTATCCCAAGTTATACCCTTCATCCACACATTCAGGAAGTATCCAAAGTTATACCTGTCATAGACAACTTCAGAAAGAATCCGAAATATTCCCTTGATCCACAACTTGAAGAATTGAAACTTATAACTTTTATCTAAAACGTCAGAAAGAATCCCAAGTTATACCTTAGTGGCCTAGATTTTATTATATATTTTATTAATGTACAAATGGTAGTACAGTGGCGGTATCAATAGGGAAAAATTGGACTCTGGTACCTAACCTAAATCAGCCAAACTGGCATAGTGCCTGATAAGTGGAAAATGGCAAATATAATACCTATTTACAAGGAAGGTGACAGGTCCTTGGCTTCGAACTATAGACCAATAAGCCTTACCTCCATAGTGGGAAAATTTATGGAATCAATAATTGCCGAAGCAATTCGTAGCCATCTTGATAGGCACAGATTGATTAATGAATCTCAACACGGTTCTACAAAGGGGCGTTCCTGTCTTGCGAATTTACTAACATTTTTCACTAAGGTGTTTGAGGAAGCAGATCATGGTAATGAATATGATATTGTATATATGGGCTTCAGTAAGGCTTTCGATAGAGTTGCACATCAGAGGTTATTGAGGAAACTTAAGGCACACGGAATAGGAGGAGAAATTTTTTCCTGGGTAGAGGCATGGCTGATAAATAGGCAGCAGAGAGTTTGCATAAATCAGAATGGGGGCACGTCACAAGCGGTGTTCCTCAGGGGTCAGTGTTGGGCCCGTTGTTGTTCACAATTTACATAAACGACATAGATGAGGGAACCAATAGTCGGAGAAGTGGCAGATGCAGATTAATATAGACAAGTGCAAAGCTCTAAATGTTGGACAAGAAAATAACCATGTAACATATAAACTAAAATAATGTACATCTTAATACTACTGATTGCGAAAAGGATTTAGAAGTTCTGGTTAGCAGTAATCTAAAACCAAGACAACAGTGCATTAGTGTTCGCAATAAAGCTAACAGAATTCTTGGCTTCATATCTACAAGTATAAATAATAGAAGTCTTCAGGTTGTTCTTCAACTCAATATATCCTTGGTTAGGCCTCATTTAGACTATGCTGTTCAGTTCTGATCACCGTATTACAGAATGGATATAAATGCTCTGGAAAATGTACAGAGGAGGATGACAAAGATGATCCCATATATCAGAAATCTTCCTTATGAGGATAGACTGAGGGCCCTGAATCTGCACTCTCTCGAAAGGCGTAGAATTAGGGGGGATATGATCGAGGTGTATAAATGGAAAACAGGAATAAATAAAGGGGATGTAAATAACGTGCTGAAAATTTCCAGCCAAGACAAGACTCGCAGCAATGGTTTCAAGTTGGAAAAATTCAGATTCAGGAAGGATACAGGAAAGCACTGGTTTGGTAATAGAGTTGTGGATGAGTGGAACAAACTCCCGAGTACAGTTATTCAGGCTAAAACGTTGTGTAGTTTTAAAAATAGGTTAGATAAATACATGAGTGTGTGTGGGTGGATGTGAGTTGGACCTGACTAGATTGTGCTGCTGGGTCTGGTGCCGTGCTCCTTCCTTGAGTGGAGGTGACCAGACTGGGTGGGTCACTGGGCTAATCCGGGGAAAGGGGACATGGACCTGCTCCACATGGGTCAGTAGGCCTGTTGCAGTGTTCCTTCTTTCTTATGTTCTGTTCTTATGTTCAAATTATATAACTCTTTTTCTAATACATTTTTGACTAGCTTGGGTTTGATTACATTTGGTTTGTCGACCAAAAATATCATTTTGTGTCATAGGCCGGAAATAAATACCTCAATTGCACAAGTCAGTGTTGGAAAATTTATCTAAAAATTAAATTTACACAACAGTTTATGTCATGTAAATAATTCTCAGGATGTAGTGGAGCATATTACCTTCACACACTAAAATGAAATTCACCTTTCTATGGTGGTAGATGGCAGGTGGTGATGGGACCCAGGTGGTGCTAGGACGCAGGTGGTGCTGGGGCCCAGGTGGTGCTGGGGCCCAGGTGATTCTGGTGCCCAGGTGGTGCTGGGGCCCAGGTGATTCTGGTGCCCAGGTGGTGCTGGGGCCCAGGTGATTCTGGTGCCCAGGTGGTGCTGGGGCCCAGGTGGTCCCCAGGTGGTAGACCAAGACCCCAGGTGGTGCTGGGGCCCAGGTGGTGGTGGTGCTGCCCAGGTGGTCCTTAGACCAAGGTGGTGCTGGGGCCCAGGTGGTCCTTAGACCCCAGGTGGTGGTAGTGCTGGGGCCCAGGTGGTCCTGGTGCTGAAGGTGGTGCTAGGGCCCAGGTGGTCCTTGGACCCAGGTGGTGGACCCAGGTGGTGCTGGGGCCCAGGTGGTCCGTGGACCCCAGGTGGTCCAGGTGGTGCTGGGGCCCAGGTGGTCCTGGTGGACCCAGATGATGCTGGGGCCCAGGTGGTCCTTGAACCCAGGTGGTGCTGGGGGTGGTCCAGGTGGTGCTGGGGCCCAGGTGGTCCTGGTGCTGGGGCCCAGGTGGTCCAGGTGGTGCTGGGGTGCAGGTGGTGCCCCAGGTGGTGCTGGGGCCCAGGTGGTCCAGGTGGTGCTGGGGCCCAGGTGGTCCAGGTGGTGCTGGGGCCAAGGTGGCCCAGGTGGTGCTGGGGCCCAGGTGGTCCAGGTGGTGCTGGGGCCCAGGTGGTCCAGGTGGTGCTGGGGCCCAGGTGGTCCAGGTGGTGCTGGGGCCCAGGTGGTCCAGGTGGTGCTGGGTCCCAGGTGGTCCAGGTGGTGCAGGTGGTGCTGGGGCCCAGGTGGTCCAGGTGGTGCTGGGGCCCAGGTGGTCCAGGTGGTGCTGGGGCCCAGGTGGTCCAGGTGGTGCTGGGGCCCAGGTGGTCGGGGTGGTGCTGGGAGGTGGTCCCAGGTGGTCCAGGTGGTGCTGGGACCCAGGTGGTCCAGGTGGTGCTGGGGCCCAGGTGGTCCAGGTGGTGCTGGGGCCCAGGTGGTCCAGGTGGTGCTGGGGCCCAGGTGGTCCAGGTGGTGCTGGGGCCCAGGTGGTCCAGGTGGTGCTGGGGCCCAGGTGGTCCAGGTGGTGCTGGGGCCCAGGTGGTCCAGGTGGTGCTGGGGCCCAGGTGGTCCAGGTGGTGCTGGGGCCCAGGTGGTCCAGGTGGTGCTGGGGCCCAGGTGCTCCAGCTGGGTCTACAAACATCTCGCGGTCGTCATGAAGATCCTCGCCGTCACACAAGACACTTCACATTATATATTATAAAAACAACCTTATTATCTTGTGCATGGGAAAAATAATTTCCCGTAGAAATTATTTAGGTGATAATAGGCAACATGACTGTCATATAATTGTAAATTTTTATTTATTAAAGGGGTTTATACTAACGTCTCGGCTATATTATAAACCAACTGGAAGGAAGTTCTGTTTTAATACTGTTAGTAAGATAAACCAATTCAATAAACTCTAACTTAACCCGGAGGAGCACTTATAAAAATAACAGTTATCTTACTTTGAATAAGAATAAGTTAGGTTATATTAAAACAAGCACTTCGCTCTAAGTACTTATAAGAAATGGTTATAATTACAACTATAATTTTTAAAGGGGTGAACCAGTAAGCCAGCGGGAGGCCTCGACCAGATGACCAAAAGCTCCAACTGCGGGTGATCATATGACTAAGACCCGCGTCAGGAAACACTTGTCCTGATTCCTGACAAGCATTATAAGCACCAAAGTATTTAATATATTTATATCCAACACACTTTATAGAACTTACATAAAAGCACAAAGGGAATAAAGTACATCTTGATCCATTTCGCTTATAAACACTTCGTCTACGATCAATTTTCGTCTACAAACACTTTTTTCCATCTACAAACATCTAATGTTACATAAACAGATGTTTATATCAAACATGCATCTATACTATTTTGTTGCTAAATTAAAGTGACTAACATTTATTTGTATGTTTGTTGGTTATGTGTCAAGACCATCTAACACACCAAGCTCATTAAGGATTATATCAAATGTAAACCAAAAAATTAGACTCACTATATATACACACTGTGATATACAGTATATCTCCCGGTGATCGTCAACATGCACCTTCGTACGTAATTCTGTTTACTTAAAATAGCTGTGCATGAAGACAGTCATGCAGACTAGTGTCCCTCGGACTTACTGAGCAAATGGTGGTCTGAAATATTTCGATTCGGAGCTCCGAAGCTCTTTCTGGATAAATGAATAACATACATTTGCAAAACTTGGGTATCGTTATTATGTAAATGTCTCCACAATAAAGATATCCAGGTTTATACATATGTGAATGAGTATTATTTATCTACTCATCGGCTGTGTATCTACATAAAAGCAATAATATGCCAGAGTAAATTTGGAGCTCTAAATTGTTCCTGAACAGATTAGGAGTTCCGAAGCTGTTATTGAAGATTCAGAGCTCCTAACTGTTCATGAGGAGATTCAAAGCCTCGAAGTTGCATTTGAACAGATTTAAAGCTCCGAAAATGTTTATGAGAAGATTCAAAGCTTCGAAGCTATACATGAACAGATTCATGGCTGCGAAGCTGTTCCTGAAAAATATTTGGAAACTCTGAAACTGGTTCTGAACAGATCCACAACTTCAAAGCTGTTACTGAAGATTCGCAATTAATAAGAGTAAACTCCCGACACAGTGTGTCAGACACACCAAAGATCACATGAATATCATTATATAAGACAACAGAAAGATAAGTTTATGTCTGTCACTATATAAAAATTAAGAGTTTAATTTATTTCATATTTTAGGTATTAACTTGCTCCTGAATCCTGGCGAACAGACAACATCCAGACTTAAAAACCCTTGAGTAATCCATATGCTTTAAACCCGACTTTATATATTCGTTTGTTGTGTGATTTGAGGAAGATATGAACGGATTTCAAGTGCATCTCCCTCTACCTTAATGTTTGCACAAGGAACACTGCAAGGCCGTCTGAAGACTCTAATAAATTATAAATATATGCATGCATTAATAAGTGTACGTATGCATGTAGACACACACACACACACACACATATTATACAGGGTGTTTGAAATTGATGGACCCAGTTGCTGTATATACTGCTTTGAAATTGGGTCCATCATTTTCAAACACCTATATATATATATATATATATATATATATATATATATATATATATATATATATATATATATATATATATATATATATATATATATATATAAAGAGGATAAATAAGTATACAAGGTATGATGCAGGGCGAAATGACAGTAGTTTGTTGGATTATGTATTAGTAGATAAAAGACTGTTGAGTAGACTTCAGGATGTACATGTTTATAGAGGGGCCACAGATATATCAGATCACTTTCTAGTTGTAGCTACACTGAGAGTAAAAGGTAGATGGGATACAAGGAGAATAGAAGCATCAGGGAAGAGAGAGGTGAAGGTTTATAAACTAAAAGAGGAGGCAGTTAGGGTAAGATATAAACAGCTATTGGAGGATAGATGGGCTAATGAGAGCATAGGCAATGGGGTCGAAGAGGTATGGGGTAGGTTTAAAAATGTAGTGTTAGAGTGTTCAGCAGAAGTTTGTGGTTACAGGAAAGTGGGTGCAGGAGGGAAGAGGAGCGATTGGTGGAATGATGATGTAAAGAGAGTAGTAAGGGAGAAAAAGTTAGCATATGAGAAGTTTTTACAAAGTAGAAGTGATGCAAGGAGGGAAGAGTATATGGAGAAAAAGAGAGAGGTTAAGAGAGTGGTGAAGCAATGTAAAAAGAGAGCAAATGAGAGAGTGGGTAAGATGTTATCAACAAATTTTGTTGAAAATAAGAAAAAGTTTTGGAGTGAGATTAACAAGTTAAGAAAGCCTAGAGAACAAATGGATTTGTCAGTTAAAAATAGGAGAGGAGAGTTATTAAATGGAGAGTTAGAGGTATTGGGAAGATGGAGGGAATATTTTGAGGAATTGTTAAATGTTGATGAAGATAGGGAAGCTGTGATTTCGTGTATAGGACAAGGAGGAATAACATCTTGTAGGAGTGAGGAAGAGCCAGTTGTGAGTGTGGGGGAAGTTCGTGAGGCAGTAGGTAAAATGAAAGGGGGTAAGGCAGCCGGGATTGATGGGATAAAGATAGAAATGTTAAAAGCAGGTGGGGATATAGTTTTGGAGTGGTTGGTGCAATTATTTAATAAATGTATGGAAGAGGGTAAGGTACCTAGGGATTGGCAGAGAGCATGCATAGTTCCTTTGTATAAAGGCAAAGGGGATAAAAGAGAGTGCAAAAATTATAGGGGGATAAGTCTGCTGAGTATACCTGGTAAAGTGTATGGTAGAATTATTATTGAAAGAATTAAGAGTAAGACGGAGAATAGGATAGCAGATGAACAAGGAGGCTTTAGGAAAGGTAGGGGGTGTGTGGACCAGGTGTTTACAGTGAAACATATAAGTGAACAGTATTTAGATAAGGCTAAAGAGGTCTTTGTGGCATTTATGGATTTGGAAAAGGCGTATGACAGGGTGGATAGGGGGGCAATGTGGCAGATGTTGCAAGTGTATGGTGTAGGAGGTAGGTTACTGAAAGCAGTGAAGAGTTTTTACGAGGATAGTGAGGCTCAAGTTAGAGTATGTAGGAAAGAGGGAAATTATTTCCCAGTAAAAGTAGGCCTTAGACAAGGATGTGTGATGTCACCGTGGTTGTTTAATATATTTATAGATGGGGTTGTAAGAGAAGTAAATGCGAGGGTCTTGACAAGAGGCGTGGAGTTAAAAGATAAAGAATCACACACAAAGTGGGAGTTGTCACAGCTGCTCTTTACTGATGACACTGTGCTCTTGGGAGATTCTGAAGAGAAGTTGCAGAGATTGGTGGATGAATTTTGTAGGGTGTGCAAAAGAAGAAAATTAAAGGTGAATACAGGAAAGAGTAAGGTTATGAGGATAACAAAAAGATTAGGTGATGAAAGATTGAATATCAGATTGGAGGGAGAGAGTATGGAGGAGGTGAATGTATTCAGATATTTGGGAGTGGACGTGTCAGCGGATGGGTCTATGAAAGATGAGGTGAATCATAGAATTGATGAGGGAAAAAGAGTGAGTGGTGCACTTAGGAGTCTGTGGAGACAAAGAACTTTGTCCTTGGAGGCAAAGAGGGGAATGTATGAGAGTATAGTTTTACCAACGCTCTTATATGGGTGTGAAGCATGGGTGATGAATGTTGCAGCGAGGAGAAGGCTGGAGGCAGTGGAGATGTCATGTCTGAGGGCAATGTGTGGTGTGAATATAATGCAGAGAATTCGTAGTTTGGAAGTTAGGAGGAGGTGCGGGATTACCAAAACTGTTGTCCAGAGGGCTGAGGAGGGGTTGTTGAGGTGGTTCGGACATGTGGAGAGAATGGAGCGAAACAGAATAACTTCAAGAGTGTATCAGTCTGTAGTGGAAGGAAGGCGGGGTAGGGGTCGGCCTAGGAAAGGTTGGAGGGAGGGGGTAAAGGAGGTTTTGTGTGCGAGGGGCTTGGACTTCCAGCAGGCATGCGTGAGCGTGTTTGATAGGAGTGAATGGAGACAAATGGTTTTTAATACATGACGTGCTGTTGGAGTGTGAGCAAAGTAACATTTATGAAGGGGTTCAGGGAAACCGGCAGGCCGGACTTGAGTCCTGGAGATGGGAAGTACAGTGCCTGCACTCTGAAGGAGGGGTGTTAATGTTGCAGTTTAAAAACTGTAGTGTAAAGCACCCTTCTGGCAAGAAAGTGATGGAGTGAATGATGGTGAAAGTTTTTCTTTTTCGGGCCACCCTGCCTTGGTGGGAATCGGCGAGTGTGATAATAAATAAAAAAATAAATATATATATATATATATATATATATATATATATATGTAATATAGGGTGGTAGCACCTTTCGAACTGTCCTGGGGACCCTCAGCCTCAGAGAAAAAAATAAGCTTGCTTCAGGTAAAACTCAAGGTTCTCCCTGAAGCTGTTTGAAAATTGTTTTCTCCTGTGACCCCCTATATTTTATAGATCCTTTATTTATTTAAAGACTAAATACATTGACAAATACAATGACAAAATACACTGACAAGTATACAACAGGGAGTAAAAGTTTCCTGCTCGTAGCAAGTATGTTTAGTATATTTTAGGTATTTTGATAAGTATATTACAGCTACTTTCGAGACTTAGTTTAAGGTATTTCCGTTCAATTATAACTGTACGTGCGTTTACTTATAATTTATACTCATAATTTTTGTACGTGAATGGTATACAACACCGACAAGATGAAAATTATACACACATGTAACATCTGGCTATCTTTAATGTAGATGTTTCGCCATCCGGTGGCTTTATCAATACAAATTCTAGGACATAATTTGAAGACAGTAGAACTATATACAAAAGATGAGGTAATCAGTCCCTCACCCTTGGAGTTGGTGTGAAGAGCACCGTAGTTGTGAAGAATCTGGAACACAGGCAAGAAGGCTGGCGCGTATATACTAGAGGCAAGTGAAAAGGGGACGGGTAGCAGACTTGTCAGACACTGCAACATTATCGAATCTTCGTTCAGAGGGCTTCTCCGCAACCCTCTTCACTTCTACTAACCCGTCCCTTGGGTACAACCGACTTCCACTGGGGAATCCCGCCTATCAGTGACAATGCTTGCGTTTGCTACCCGTCCTCTTTTCACCCCAGGTAGATCTGTTTGTGACTTGAAAAAAAGCCCACTGTGTGGGCGAAACGTTGTCAATAAAGGATCACATTATACCACATATGTGTTTATATTTCCATCCGTCCTCTTTTCACCTGACGCCATTATATAAGCGCCAGCTTTCTTGCCTTTGCTCCAGATTTTTCACGACTACGGTGCCCCTCACACCAACTTCAAGGCTGAGGGACTGATTATCTCATCTTCTGTATATAGTTCTGTCTTCAAATTATGTCCTAGAGTTTGTATTGATAAAGCCACTGGATGACGAAACGTCTACATTAAAGATACCCAGATGTTGCATGTGTGTCTAATTTTCATAATGTCTGAGTCCAAAATGAATTAACTCACCCACATCGTTCTTAAACTCTTAATTTTATGACTGCTGCGACTACCTGACGAAGCCTTTCCGATTTTTGTGTCATCTGTAATAGGTGAATTTGTTTTCATATGAGCCCCATTTCAATATTATATATGTATATTGTGATATAAATGGATAACTGACAAATTCCGAGGAATCCACTCGTCATGTTTCACATTAATATTCGATATTACTCACTTCATAGTGTCAGTGAACCTGTCAATGTTTTACACTTAAAGATCATTACTTATATCATAAGATTTAGGCGTATCTCAAAATTTAATATATTACCAGCACAGGTACTGTTTAACAGGCCTATTGTACCTAACCGTTTAAGATATCAGCTTGAACGCAGTTATTACTGTAATTAAAGGATTCAGGAAAAAGGTATACACCAATTGTTAGCTTCTGAACTTTTTTTTACAATCATGTGCAATTTGTACACTTTATACATTGTGTACGCTATACAGTGTAGACACTATACAGTGTACACTATACAGTGTACACTCTATACAGTGTACACTATACAGAAGATTTAACAAATACCACAATACCAGTGAGTTGTGGTAAAGACAGATCGTAAGTATATAATCCCTCACAAGCTACAGCTTTCAGATATCTATACAGAGGACAGCCTGAGGCTTGAACTGTAGGTCCCGAACGGTCCCTTGATACAAGGTAACCTACCCTGGTGCACCTCTCCTCACCCTGACCAGCTGGCCTGCAGTAGAGCTGGCAGTTACTCCACAGATGAATGGTGCTCTCACCCACACATTCCATAAATTACCAAATTTAACCTGTTTTTTTAACGGTATGTAGGATTATAGATACATGTGATGCACATGAATTATAATAACGTCATCTGCATATGCTACAGTTAAGCAGTCACTGATATACACACTACCATTATTACGTATACTGTGAGATTTATAATTTGTCTCTCTGATGCATGAGTCGAATATTATGTGCACCAGATGACCAATTTGGTATCCAGAAATATGAAAAAACAATTTATGGCAATGCTCGAGAAAACGATATAAAGAATCTAGAAGTGAGAAGATAAATAAATTTAAACAACCTATTGCAATAACTCAAACAAACGAAAAACTTTTCTTCAGTGATTCTGGCGAGGATGAGAGTGAGGCAGGATGACAGTGAGGCAGGATAATAGTGAGGCAGAATGATAGCGAGGCAAGATGAGAGTGAGGCAGGATGAGAGTGAGGCAGGATGAGAGTGAGGCAGGATGACAGTGAGGCAGGATGATAGTGAGGCAGGATGAGAGTGAGGCAGGATGAGAGTGAGGCAGGATGAGAGTGAGGCAGGATGAGAGTGAGGCAGGATCATAGTGAGGCAGGATGAGAGTGAGGCAGGGTGAGAGGCAGGGTGAGAGTGAGGCAGGATGAGAGTGAGGCAGGAAGAGAGTGAGGCAGGAAGAGAGTGAGGCAGGACGAGAGTGAGGCAGGACGAGAGTGAGGCAGGACGAGAGTGAGGCAGGACGAGAGTGAGGCAGGACGAGAGTGAGGCAGGACGAGAGTGAGGCAGGACGAGAGTGAGGCAGGACGAGAGTGAGGCAGGATGAGAGTGAGGCAGGATGAGAGTGAGGCAGGATGAGAGTGAGGCACTATCACTTCCTTAAAGCAACAGCTGCTTTGATACCAAGTACTCTTGATCTGAGGAACTGGAACTACCCTCTCCATTTTCGGATTAAATGTAATAGCCTCGCATTCCTCTCGAACTAAGTGACTCTTACGGATTTAGAGCTTCCAAATTAACGAAATAATCCCTAGGGTAACAGCAGATAATTTCGGCCTGAATAAATGTTATTACAGATGACTAATATTTAGATGATATGAAGTACTGGTCTTCTGTGTTATTGTACTGTATTGGTCTTTTGTGCTATTGTACTGTACAGGTCTTCTGTGTTATTGTACTGTATTGGTCTTTTGTGCTATTGTACTGTACAGTTCTTCTGTGTTATTCTACTGTAGTGGCATTCTGTGTTATTGTACTCTACTGGTCTTCTGAATTATTGTGCTGTACTGGTCCTCAATGTTAATGTACTGTAATGTACTGTCTTCTGTGTATTGTTCTGTACTGGTCTTCTGTGTTGTTGTTCTGCATGGTTTTCTGTTTCACTGTACTGTACTGGTCTTCTGTGTTATTGTAATGTACTGGTCGTCCGTGTTATTGTACTGTACTGATCTTCTGTGTTAGTGTACTGTTCTGGTCTTCTGTGTTATTGTACTGTACTGGTCTTCTGTGTTATTGTACTGTTTTGGTCTTCCGTGTTACTGTACTGTACTGGTCTTCGGTGTTACTGTAATGTACTGATCTGTGTTATTGAACAGAGAAACATAGGGTCACAATTGGAAGTTGAAGACTCAGACGAGTCACAGGGATATTAGGAAGTACTTCTTCAGTCACAGAGTCGTCAGGAAGTGAAATAGCCTAGCAAGTGATGTAGTGGAGGCAGGAACCATACATAGCATTAAGACGAGGTATGACAATGCTCAGGAAGCAGAGACAGGACCTAGTAGCGATCAGTGAAGAGACGGGGCCAGGAGCTGAGTCTCGACCCCTGCAACCACAGTTAGGTGAGTACAGTTAGGTGAGAATTGTACTGGTCTTCTGTGTTATTGTACTGTATTTGCCTTCTATGTTATTGTACTGTACAGGTTTTCTGTGTTACTGTGCAGTACTGGTCTTCTGTGTTATTGCACTGTACTGGATATTTGTGTTATTGTACTGTACAGGTCTTCTGTGTTATTGTACTGTGCTAGCATTCTATGTTATTGTACTCTACTGGTCTTCTGCGTTGTGGTGCTGTACTGGTCCTCTGTGTTAATTTACTGTACCAGTTTCTGTGTATTGTTCTGTATTGGTTTTCTGTGCTGTTGTTCTGTACTGGTCTTCTGTGTTACTGTACCATACTGTACTAGTCTTCAGTCTTATCTTAATGTACTGGTCTTCTGAGTATTGTATTCTACTGGTTTTCTGAGTTATTGTGTTGTACTGGTTCTCTGTGTTACAGTACTGTACTGGTCTTCTGTGTTATTGTTCTGTACTGGCCGTCTGTGTTATTGTACTGTACTGGTCGTCTGTTATTGCACTGTACGGTTTTCTGTGTTATTGTACTGTACTGGTTTTCTGTGTTATTGTACTGTACTGGTTTTCTGTGTTTTTGTACTGTACTGGTTTTCTGTGTTATTGTACTATACTGGTCTTCTGTGCTATTGTACTGTACTGGTCCTCGGTGTTATTCTACTTTACTGGTTTTCTGCACTATTGATCTATACTGGTCTTGTGTCACTCTACTGTACTGGTCATCTGTGTTATTGTACTGTACTGGTTACTGCGACCCCTGAATGGGTCGCAATGTATATAAATGTATATTACCTGTTCATATAATTTTATATTGCTTATATTTGCAATATTAGCTAAATCGTAAATATATTGCTTTATATTATTATTTGACTTAGTTATATTATTAGGTAGGATGTAACATTTATATATTATTCAGTGCTCATAGCTCGAGTGTTAAGTAGCTGACAGCATTGTATAACTACTGTAGTTTTCACTTCGCTTGTTTCACTGCCGGCTTCTGAGTTGCTGGGCAGCAGTAGTTCACGGAGAGTCACGTGATCAGGGGGGAATGATCACACCTCACCATGAGTGAGAGTCTGCCTGGCCTGAGCTAAGGATTGTCTGTTTAACCTTGTTTCTAACAAGAGGTCCCTCTACTGCTCTCCTTTGTGGGCCCTTGTTGGAAGATCGTCTCTGTCGCTTTCTTGTTGTTTGTTCTGTGTAACACTGTTCAGAGAACATAGCCTAGACTTAGTGATTTTCGACGTTGTACTGAGGTTGTGTGTCGCATAGACACTCGGAGAAACTCAGGTCCTGAGCTGTAGCTTCTGACCTAATTTGTACTGGTATCTGTGTACTGTCACAGTCGGGGATTTTCTAATGCTGAACTTAGATTCAGTAGTATGGGAGTTTTGTGACTTTTTTGGAGGATCTGCAGATTGTCCCTACTTAGTGTTGTTATATTATCTCCTTGTTCCTGATTCTGTGTCGCTGTTGCTTGTTATATTGTTGTTCGGCTTATCAGTCGTTTTATTGTTCAAGCAAGCTGTTCTGATTGCCAGGTTGGTCAAGAAGTTAGTTTATGTGAGGACTTTTAGTCAGTCACTGGTTAAGTCTAGTCGAGTCTAGAGACATAGCGAACTACATAGAGCACTTACACACACAAACTTACTTGTATATATTTGACTAGTATTATCCTTCACCAATTTAGAACAGAAGCATGTACACTATATACACTATGTACAGCAATAGGTATTAGTGTACTCCACGATAAGGAAGGCAGAATAGAAGCCACTAGAGAGCAGACCGTGCTTCAACCAGCTCTAGAATGAGAATGACAAGGGCAGACAGGAGAGTGGTACTCACATAACCTCTGCGATTGCCAAAACCATCTTCTCATTGGCTGGAACCTGGGTACTGGTTGAACGACTGGGCCCCATCGCCAACCCTTAGTTCCCTGGTTCGCTGGTTGGGGGAGATAGCCTGTAAATGAGGGTGTGTACATGCGCCGAATAAAGGTTACGTACTCTTTGCATGCCACAGTTATTAAATGCTAACAATGTAACAGACGGTACTTAAAAGCAATAAAGATGTGATATGTGCCTTCAGCACAATACTACTGTACACGAGAGAAGTGTAGGAACTTGTATCCTAAATTATATTAAATTGATTACTTTAATTTACTTTGGTAATATACGCCTAGACAACTTTATTGTTATTAATAGACTTATTCAATTTTAATTTCTTTAGTCAGTAGCCTACCAGTTGTAATCCTGAAG
The DNA here is from genome assembly GCF_038502225.1 of Cherax quadricarinatus. Lineage (NCBI taxonomy): Eukaryota > Metazoa > Arthropoda > Malacostraca > Decapoda > Parastacidae > Cherax > Cherax quadricarinatus. The sequence continues at coordinate 81,475 of NW_027196105.1, read as the reverse complement.
CACTATTGAATCTTACTAAATTCTAATGGATAACTAGACCAGGATACTGACTACTTGCTACAAAAACCCAGTAACAGGCTGGATGCTAGAAAGGCAGTCCTTTCTAGTATTCACTGGAGATCTCTATGCTTATTAGATATCGCGTTTTTTGTAACACTGGTATTCTGTGTTATTGTAATATGCTGGTCTTCTGTGTTATTGTAACGTACTGGTCTTCTGTGTTATTGTACTGTATTGCTCTTCTGTCTTACTGTGCTGAACTGGTCATCTGTGCTATTGCACTGTACAGGTCTTTTGTGTTCTTGTACTGTACTGGCATTCTATGTGATTGTACTCTACTGGTTTTCTGTGTTATGGTGCTGTACTGGTCCTCTGCGTTAATGTACTGTACCGGTTTTCTATGCATTATTCTGTAATGGTCTTCTGTGTTATTGTTCTGTACTGGTCTCCTGTCTTATTGTACTCTACTGGTTTTCTGCGTATTCTTCTGTACTCGTCTTCTGTGTTATTCTTCTGTACTGGTCTTCTGTTTCACTGTACTGCACTGGTGTTCTGTGTTATTTCAAGGTACTGGTCTTCCGTGTTAATGTACTCTACTGGTATTCTGTGTTATTGTACCGTACTGGTCCTCGGTGTTATTGTACTTTACTGGTCTTCTGTGCATTGTACTGTACTGGTCTTCTGAAATTTGAACTGTACTGGCTGTTTTTGTACTGAGCTTGTCTTATGAGTTATTGTACTGTGCTGGTCTTCTGTGTTTCTGTACAGTACTGGTTCTCTGTGTTACTGTACTGCAATGTACTGATATTGTGGGCATTGTACAGTAATGGTCTTCTGTGCTAGTGTACTGTGCTTGTCTTCTATGTTACTATACCGAACTGGTCGTCTGTGTTAATGTACTGTACTGGTATTCTGTGTATTGTTCTTTACTGGTCTTCTGTGTTGTTGTTCTGCACTGGTCTTCTGTGTTACTGTACAGTACTGGTAATGTGTGCATTGCACTATAATGGTCTTCTGTATTATTGTACTGTACTTGTATTCTCTGTTATTGTACTGTACCGGTCTTCGGCGTTACTGTACTGTATGGTCTTCTGTATTATTGTACTGTACTTGTATTCTCTGTTATTGTACTGTACTGGTCTTCTGTGTTATTGTATTTTACTGGTGTTCTGTCACTGTACAGTACTCGTCTTCCGTGTTACTGTACTGTACTGGTCTTGTGTGTTATTGTACTGTACTGGTCTTCTGTGTTATTGTTCTGTACTGGTCTTCTGTGTTATTGTTCTGTACTGGTTTTCTGTGTTATTATTCTGTACTGGTCTTCTGTGTTATTGTACTGTACTGGTCTTCTGTGTTATTGTACTGTACTGGTCTTCTGTGTTATTGTAATGGTCTTCTGTGTTACTGTACTGTACTGGTCTTCTGTGTTATTGTACTGTACTGGTCTTCTGTGTTATTGTACTGTACTGGTCTTCTGTGTTATTGTACTGTACTGGTCTTCTGTGTTATTGTACTGTACTGGTCTTCTGTGTTATTGTACTGTACTGGTCTTCTGTGTTATTGTACTGTACTGGTCTTCTGTGTTATTGTACTGTACTGGTCTTCTGTGTTACTGTACTGTACTGGTCTTCTGTGTTATTGTACTGTACTGGTCTTCTGTGTTATTGTACTGTACTGGTCTTCTGTGTTACTGTACTGTACTGGTCTTCTGTGTTATTGTACTGTACTGGTCTTCTGTGTTATTGTACTGTACTGGTCTTCTGTGTTATTGTACTGTACTGGTCTTCTGTGTTATTGTACTGTACTGGTCTTCTGTGTTATTGTACTGTACTGGTCTTCTGTGTTATTGTACTGTACTGGTCTTCTATGTTATTGAACCGTAGTGGTCCTCTGTGTAACTGTACTGAACTGTTCCTGTGTGCTACTGTACTGTACTGGTATTCTGTGTTATTGTACTGTACTGGTCTTCTGTGTTAGTGAACGGTATTGCTAGTCTACGTTATTGTAAAGTACTGTTCTTGTGTTATTCTTTGTGCTAGTCTACTGTGTTATTGTACTATTCTGGTCTTCTGCGTTATTATTCTGTACTGGCATTCTGTGTTATAGTACTGTACTGGTCTTTTGTGTTATTGTTCTGTACTGGTCTTCTGTGTTATTGTACTGTACTGATCTTCTGTGTTATTGTACTGTACTGGTCTTCTGTGTTACTGTACTGTACTGGTCTTCTGTGTTATTGTACTGTACTGGTCTTCTGTGTTATTGTTCTTTGTACTGTACCTGTCTTCTGTGTTACTGTACTGTACTGGTCTTCTGTGCTATTGTGCTGTACTAGTCTTCTGTGTTATTGTTCTGTACTTGTCACCTGTGTTATTGTATTGTATTGGTCCTTCTGTGTTATTGTACTCTACTGGTCTTCTGTGTTAATGAACTGTACTGTCTTCTGTTATAGTACTTACTGGTCTTCTGTGTTATTGTACTGTACTGGTCTTCTGTGTTATTGTACTGTACTGGTCTTCTGTGTTATTGTACTGTACTGGTCTATTGTGTTATTGTACTGTACTGGTCTTCTGTGTTATTGTACTGTACTGGTCTTCTGTGTTATTGTACTGTACTGGTCTTCTTTGTTATGTACTGTACTGGTCTTGTGTGTTATTGTACTGTACTGGTCTTCTGTGTACTGTACTGTACTGGTCTTCTGTGTTATTGTACTGTACTGGTCTTCTGTGTTATTGTACTGTACTGGTCTTCTGTGTTATTGTACTGTACTGGTCTTCTGTGTTATTGTACTGTACTGGTCTTCTGTGTTATTGTACTGTACTGGTCTTCTGTGTTATTGTACTGTACTGGTCTTCTGTGTTATTGTACTGTACTGGTCTTCTGTGTTATTGTACTGTACTGGTCTTCTGTGTTACTGTACTGTACTGGTCTTCTGTGTTATTGTACTGTACTGTACTGTTCTTCTGTCTTCTGTGTTATTGTACTGTACTGGTCTTCTGTGTTATTGTACTGTACTGGTCTTCTGTGTTATTGTACTGTACTGGTCTTCTGTGTTATTGTACTGTACTGGTCTTCTGTGTTATTGTACTGTACTGGTCTTCTGTGTTATTGTACTGTACTGGTCTTCTGTGTTATTGTACTGTACTGGTCTTCTGTGTTATTGTACTGTACTGGTCTTCTGTGTTATTGTACTGTACTGGTCTTCTGTGTTATTGTACTGTACTGGTCTTCTGTGTTATTGTACTGTACTGGTCTTCTGTGTTATTGTACTGTACTGGTCTTCTGTGTTATTGTACTGTACTGGTCTTCTGTGTTATTGTACTGTACTGGTCTTCTGTGTTATTGTACTGTACTGGTCTTCTGTGTTATTGTACTGTACTGGTCTTCTGTGTTATTGTACTGTACTGGTCTTTATTGTACTGTGTTTCTGTGTTACTGTACTGGTCTTCTGTGTTACTGTACTGTACTGGTCTTCTGTGTTATTGTACTGTACTGGTCTTCTGTGTTATTGTACTGTACTGGTCTTCTGTGTTATTGTACTGTACTGGTCTTCTGTGTTATTGTACTGTACTGGTCTTCTGTGTTATTGTACTGTACTGGTCTTCTGTGTTACTGTACTGTACTGGTCTTCTGTGTTATTGTACTGTACTGGTCTTCTGTGTTATTGTACTGTACTGGTCTTCTGTGTTATTGTACTGTACTGGTCTTCTGTGTTACTGTACTGTACTGGTCTTCTGTGTTATTGTACTGTACTGGTCTTCTGTGTTATTGTACTGTACTGGTCTTCTGTGTTATTGTACTGTACTGGTCTTCTGTGTTATTGTACTGTACTGGTCTTCTGTGTTATTGTACTGTACTGGTCTTGTTATGTGTTATTGTACTGTACTGGTCTTCTGTGTTATTGTACTGTACTGGTCTTCTGTGTTATTGTACTGTACTGGTCTTCTGTGTTATTGTACTGTACTGGTCTTCTGTGTTATTGTACTGTACTGGTCTTCTGTGTTATTGTACTGTACTGGTCTTCTGTGTTATTGTACTGTACTGGTCTTCTGTGTTATTGTACTGTACTGGTCTTCTGTGTTATTGTACTGTACTGGTCTTCTGTGTTATTGTACTGTACTGGTCTTCTGTGTTATTGTACTGTACTGGTCTTCTGTGTTATTGTACTGTACTGGTCTTCTGTGTTATTGTACTGTACTGGTCTTCTGTGTTATTGTACTGTACTGGTCTTCTGTGTTATTGTACTGTACTGGTCTTCTGTGTTATTGTACTGTACTGGTCTTCTGTGTTATTGTACTGTACTGGTCTTCTGTGTTATTGTACTGTACTGGTCTTCTGTGTTATTGTACTGTACTGGTCTTCTGTGTTATTGTACTGTACTGGTCTTCTGTGTTATTGTACTGTACTTGTCTTCTGTGTTATTGTACTGTACTGGTCTTCTGTGTTATTGTACTGTACTGGTCTTCTGTGTTATTGTACTGTACTGGTCTTCTGTGTTATTGTACTGTACTTGTCTTCTGTGTTTTTTACTGTACTGGTCTTCTGTGTTATTGTACTGTACTGGTCTTCTGTGTTATTGTACTGTACTGGTCTTCTGTGTTATTGTACTGTACTGGTCTTCTGTGTTATTGTACTGTACTGGTCTTCTGTGTTATTGTACTGTACTGGTCTTCTGTGTTATTGTACTGTACTGGTCTTCTGTGTTATTGTACTGTACTGGTCTTCTGTGTTATTGTACTGTACTGGTCTTCTGTGTTATTGTACTGTACTGGTCTTCTGTGTTATTGTACTGTACTGGTCTTCTGTGTTATTGTACTGTACTGGTCTTCTGTGTTACTGTACTGTACTGGTCTTCTGTGTTATTGTACTGTACTGGTCTTCTGTGTTATTGTACTGTACTGGTCTTCTGTGTTATTGTACTGTACTGGTCTTCTGTGTTATTGTACTGTACTGGTCTTCTGTGTTACTGTACTGTACTGGTCTTCTGTGTTATTGTACTGTACTGGTCTTCTGTGTTATTGTACTGTACTGGTCTTCTGTGTTATTGTACTGTACTGGTCTTCTGTGTTACTGTACTGTACTGGTCTTCTGTGTTATTGTACTGTACTGGTCTTCTGTGTTATTGTACTGTACTGGTCTTCTGTGTTATTGTACTGTACTGGTCTTCTGTGTTATTGTACTGTACTGGTCTTCTGTGTTATTGTACTGTACTGGTCTTCTGTGTTATTGTACTGTACTGGTCTTCTGTGTTATTGTACTGTACTGGTCTTCTGTGTTATTGTACTGTACTGGTCTTCTTCTGTGTTATTGTACTGTACTGGTCTTCTGTGTTATTGTACTGTACTGGTCTTCTGTGTTATTGTACTGTACTGGTCTTCTGTGTTATTGTACTGTACTGGTCTTCTGTGTTATTGTACTGTACTGGTCTTCTGTGTTATTGTACTGTACTGGTCTTCTGTGTTATTGTACTGTACTGGTCTTCTGTGTTATTGTACTGTACTGGTCTTCTGTGTTATTGTACTGTACTGGTCTTCTGTGTTATTGTACTGTACTGGTCTTCTGTGTTATTGTACTGTACTGGTCTTCTGTGTTATTGTACTGTACTGGTCTTCTGTGTTATTGTACTGTACTGGTCTTCTGTGTTATTGTACTGTACTGGTCTTCTGTGTTATTGTACTGTACTGGTCTTCTGTGTTATTGTACTGTACTGGTCTTCTGTGTTATTGTACTGTACTGGTCTTCTGTGTTATTGTACTGTACTGGTCTTCTGTGTTATTGTACTGTACTGGTCTTCTGTGTTATGGTACTGTACTGGTCTTCTGTGTTATTGTACTGTACTGGTCTTCTGTGTTATTGTACTGTACTGGTCTTCTGTGTTACTGTACTGTACTGGTCTTCTGTGTTATTGTACTGTACTGGTCTTCTGTGTTATTGTACTGTACTGGTCTTCTGTGTTATTGTACTGTACTGGTCTTCTGTGTTATTGTACTGTACTGGTCTTCTGTGTTATTGTACTGTACTGGTCTTCTGTGTTATTGTACTGTACTGGTCTTCTGTGTTTCTTTCCTCTACTGTACTGGTCTTCTGTGTTATTGTACTGTACTGGTCTTCTGTGTTATTGTACTGTACTGGTCTTCTGTGTTATTGTACTGTACTGGTCTTCTGTGTTACTGTACTGTACTGGTCTTCTGTGTTATTGTACTGTACTGGTCTTCTGTGTTATTGTACTGTACTGGTCTTCTGTGTTATTGTACTGTACTGGTCTTCTGTGTTATTGTACTGTACTGGTCTTCTGTGTTATTGTACTGTACTGGTCTTCTGTGTTATTGTACTGTACTGGTCTTCTGTGTTATTGTACTGTACTGGTCTTCTGTGTTATTGTACTGTACTGGTCTTCTGTGTTATTGTACTGTACTGGTCTTCTGTGTTATTGTACTGTACTGGTCTTCTGTGTTATTGTACTGTACTGGTCTTCTGTGTTATTGTACTGTACTGGTCTTCTGTGTTATTGTACTGTACTGGTCTTCTGTGTTATTGTACTGTACTGGTCTTCTGTGTTATTGTACTGTACTGGTCTTCTGTGTTATTGTACTGTACTGGTCTTCTGTGTTATTGTACTGTACTGGTCTTCTGTGTTATTGTACTGTACTGGTCTTCTGTGTTATTGTACTGTACTGGTCTTCTGTGTTATTGTACTGTACTGGTCTTCTGTGTTATTGTACTGTACTGGTCTTCTGTGTTATTGTACTGTACTGGTCTTCTGTGTTATTGTACTGTACTGGTCTTCTGTGTTGGTCTTGTACTGTACTGGTCTTCTGTGTTATTGTACTGTACTGGTCTTCTGTGTTATTGTACTGTACTGGTCTTCTGTGTTATTGTACTGTACTGGTCTTCTGTGTTATTGTACTGTACTGGTCTTCTGTGTTATTGTACTGTACTGGTCTTCTGTGTTATTGTACTGTACTGGTCTTCTGTGTTATTGTACTGTACTGGACTTCTGTGTTATTGTACTGTACTGGTCTTCTGTGTTATTGTACTGTACTGGTCTTCTGTGTTATTGTACTGTACTGGTCTTCTGTGTTATTGTACTGTACTGGTCTTCTGTGTTATTGTACTGTACTGGTCTTCTGTGTTATTGTACTGTACTGGTCTTCTGTGTTATTGTACTGTACTGGTCTTCTGTGTTATTGTACTGTACTGGTCTTCTGTGTTATTGTACTGTACTGGTCTTCTGTGTTATTGTACTGTACTGGTCTTCTGTGTTATTGTACTGTACTGGTCTTCTGTGTTATTGTACTGTACTGGTCTTCTGTGTTATTGTACTGTACTGGTCTTCTGTGTTATTGTACTGTACTGGTCTTCTGTGTTATTGTACTGTACTGGTCTTCTGTGTTATTGTACTGTACTGGTCTTCTGTGTTATTGTACTGTACTGGTCTTCTGTGTTATTGTACTGTACTGGTCTTCTGTGTTATTGTACTGTACTGGTCTTCTGTGTTATTGTACTGTACTGGTCTTCTGTGTTATTGTACTGTACTGGTCTTCTGTGTTATTGTACTGTACTGGTCTTCTGTGTTATTGTACTGTACTGGTCTTCTGTGTTATTGTACTGTACTGGTCTTCTGTGTTATTGTACTGTACTGGTCTTCTGTGTTATTGTACTCTACTCTTCTTCTGTGTTATTGTACTGTTTTATATTACATATATTTTTGTGTGTAATTATGATGGTTTGTTTGTTATTAAGCTTTTTTATGTGTTATTGTACTAATTTATTTGTCACTACACTGTTTTATGTCTCAATTTACTTTTTTATGTGTTTCTCTAATGATTTGTGTCACTATACTTTTTTATTGTTATGATACTGTTTTATGAGTTACTTTCATGTTTTGTGTGTTAATACACTGTTTTATATGTCACTGTAAAACCATCTGACTTGATTCATCTTAACCAAACCATACCACGGGCGGGATTTGAGACTCTCTGACCGCGGGTTCAAATCCCGCCCGTGGTTTGGTTTGTTTGCAATCGTGCCATTACGATTTCGTGAGTCTCGTTTTATTCATCTTATACGTTACAAACGAATCGCTACCTAAAGTCTTTTACCAATAGAGTGTTGCCAAAACTATTTCCAACAGAAACCTACCGGAGGTCTTCTACTAAAAGTCTTCTGGTAACAGTCCTTCCAGTAGTAATCTCATAATAGCGTCCAGTCTTATAAACTTGATTCCTACCAACAGAATCCTAAGAAAAGAATCCTGTCAATAAGTTTTCTATCAGGTATTTACCAGACAGGTTACATACAGTGTTATTAACTCTGGTGTATCAGACAGACTTTATACACATCACAACACAACGATGGTGGTGAAAAAACACATAACAGCAGAGAGGAACTTTCACCTGTGAAACAAACTCCTTCATTCAATAGTTCCCTTCTACAGTTTTGTCTTTTTCATTACTTTCCAGCTATATGCCATATATCTCTGCAACATAGTGCACCACAACATTCAGTGTGTCATATATCTCTGCAACATAGTGCACCACAACATTCAGTGTGTAATATATGTTAACATTGATACATCACAGTACATAACAACAGTGTGGGAGACATTAACACACAGTCGTACTGGCCAGGTTGTGGCAGCCACCAACAAAAATTCTTATTATCAGTAGATCGAATCATCCAGGTTGATAGTTTTTATTTTCATCACCGAGTTTTTTTTTTATCCATCTGTTGTGGTGAATGTTTCTTATGTCATTATTGAAGAGGTGAGAGAAGAGAGTATGAGAAAACTGAGAGAATTATTTAATAATTAATTCTAATTAAACTAAATGTTTATTAAGATAATTTATAAGAATATCTCTGTTTTAACTCCAAGTCTCTGAAGTTAATCACTTCTTCACATATTTATATCCTTTTCCAAAATATTTCATCAAAATATTGTAACCCTCATTCCAGTTTCTTAAGAAAATTTAAATAACATGATCAAGAATTTTCTTAATTTTCTTACACTATTCATATAGAACTCATTAATTTAAACAGTGGCGTGAGAGAGTGTAGATATGCTTATGAGAACGTGTACACATGTATATATATGTGTACGTAGTAGTGTGTTTGTAGTGATGTGTATGTGTAGATGAAAGTGAAAAGTGTACGTAGTAGAAAACTTATATGAACTACATAATAATTCACAATAAAGAAGAGCACAGTTTCTGTTTGTAGTGATGTGTATGTGTACACATGTAGTATATGTTTGTAGTAGTAGTGTGTATGTGTAGATGAAAGTGAAAAGTAAACGTGGTACAGCTGTCAGCCTAGTGACTGTGCTTGTAGTGATGTGTATGTGTAGATGAAAGTGAAAAGTAAACATGAAGAAAACTTATATGAACTACATAATAATTCACAATGAAGAGCAGCCTGGTGACTCTGCTGTCAGCCTGGCTGACTCTGCTGTCAGCCTGGCTGACTCTGCTGTCAGCCTGGCTGACTCTGCTGTCAGCCTGGCTGACTCTGCTGTCAACAGTTAGTCAGTCAGAATAAAAGAAATGAGTCAATAAGAAGAATAAAACTGGTAAATTTAGAATGTATTAATATTGAAGTTTGTGAGGCAGTTGTAATAAAGTCCTGGAATACTTAATGATTTTGTTCATAATGTTTATAAAAGAAAAGGGAAAACTTTAAAGAATGTAATAATTATAATGGAATAAGACTGTTGACCATAAAGTGTGTCAGAAATATGATGGATGAAATGATGGAAAAGACAAAATATGCGTACCAAAGAAGAGTGTGAATTCTGAAAGGGAAATTAATATATGCATCAAGTGTAAACAATGAAATACCCAAGTGAAAAACACTTATATAAAGGGAAGCAACACTTAGGTGGATTTATAGGTTTGATAAAAATATACTAGAGTTAAAAATGTATTTAATCTTAGCAAATGTTTTGAGAGCAATAGTGTTGAATTAAGTTATAATATGCAAGAAAGACGGTAAAGATTTACACAAAAAACTTGGTGTTAGATAATGTTGTGTGATGTCACCTGTGGTCTTAAAGACGTGTGATGTCACCTGTGGTCTTAAAGACGTGTGATGTCACCTGTGGTCTTAAAGACGTGTGATGTCACCTGTGGTCTTAAAGACGTGTGATGTCACCTGTGGTCTTAAAGACGTGTGATGTCACCTGTGGTCTTGGTCTTAAAGACGTGTGATGTCATTGTACTTTGCTCAGAAGACAGTATATACAGAGTAAGCCATCATGTAGACCAGGTGTCACTCTAAACACAGCTTTATTAACACATTATGTAAAACTCTGTATATACACACACACACACATACATGTGTGCGCGCATGTATGTATATATCCGACCTTCAAATTCATTTACGAAACACCAGAAATAGCTATTATTATAAATTTGTTATAGTTTTCATAGAGGAAATTTAGAGATTTGAATTTGATACTTTTTCATACATAATAACATGTACACATGACATTCGTGAACACACAAGAACAGGTACATATGACACCAATATACAATAACACGTAGATATTACATTCATTTATACAAAATAACATGTTACACACGACACACAGTCCTCCACTAGTGTCTCAAACGTGTTCATCTTTATATATTTACATATTTCACATAGAATGTCGCTCACAAACACATTTAAACTGCTAAATAAGTTAAAAAAAACTTGTTCTCAGTATAAATTCATAGTGTAACATAAGAGGAATTCCAAAATTGTAATTAATTAGCCCCCGAGGTGGCCGAGCTGTGTACGAGCTTCGTCTCGTCCAGCTGGTCTACGGTTCCAGGCTGTCTTGGTGGATGTAATTACTGGACGCAGTTTACTGTGTGTCCCCTCCAGTAATTCCACCTACCTGGACAGTCACTACCGTAGACCAGCTAGACAAGACCAAGTTTCCATTCAGCAAGGTCACTGAGGGTGGCAACCGCTGACTCTGGGGAAGTGGGGAAGGGAGTCCACTCAGTGACACAAGTGGATTCCTGGAGACACTGATCCGGGGAAGGCACCGCCGACCTTAGGTAAGTGGGGAAGGGGAAACATCCGGGAGCGAACGGATGGATTCCTGGATACATGAGCTTGGGGAAGGTTGTAGTTGAGGCTGACCTTAGGTAAGTGGGGAAGGGGAGACATCCGGGAGCGAACGGATGGATTCCTGGATACATAAACCTGGGAAAGGCATGAATACCAGCAGTTGAGGCTGACCTTGGGTAAGTGGTGAAGGGAAGACATCCGGCGGTAGACGGATCGATTCCTGGATACATGAACCTGGGTAAAGCAAGAATACCGCTGACTTTGGGGAAGTGGAGAAGGGATTTCCACCTGAGGTGACACCAAGTGGACTCCTGGAGACACTGATCCGGGGAAGGCACTGACCTAACTCGCTGACCTTAGGTAAGTGGGGAAGGGAAGACATCCGGGAGCGAGCGGATGGATTCCTGGATACATAAACTTGGGGAAGGTTGTTGTTGAGGCTAACCTTGGGTAAGTGGGGAAGGGGAGACATCTGGGGCGAAGGGGATACATGACATCTGGGAGCGAGGGGAAGTGGGGAAGGGAAGACATCTGGCGGTAGACGGATCGATTCCTGGATACATGAACCTGGGGAAAGCATGAATACGTGCAGTTGAGGCTGACCTTGGGGAAGTGGGGAAGGGAAGACATCCGGCGGTAGACGGATCGATTCCTGGATACATGAACCTGGGTAAAGCAAGAATACCGCTGACTTTGGGGAAGTGGGGAAGGGATTCCACCTGAGGTGACACCAAGTGGACTCCTGGAGACACTGATCTGGGGAAGGCACTGACCTAACTCGCTGACCTTAGGTAAGTGGGGAAGGGAAGACATCCGGGAGCGAGCGGATGGATTCCTGGATACATAAACTTGGGGAAGGTTGTTGTTGAGGCTAACCTTGGGTAAGTGGGGAAGGGGAGACATCTGGGAGCGAGCGGATGGATTCCTGGATACATGAACCTGGGTAAAGCAAGAATACCGCTGACTTTGGGGAAGTGGAGAAGAAAGCAAGAATACTAAGTTGAGGCTGACCTTGGGTAAGTGGGGAAGGGGAGACATCCGCAGTTGAGGCTGACCTTGGGGAAGTAGGGAAGGGAAGACATCCGGCGGTAGACGGATCGATTCCTGGATACATGAACCTGGGTAAAGCAAGAATACCGCTGACTTTGGGGAAGTGGAGAAGGGATTTCCACCTGAGCTCCTGGAGACACTGATCCGGGGAAGGCACTGACCTAACTCGCTGACCTTAGGTAAGTGGGGAAGGGAAGACATCCGGGAGCGAGCGGATGGATTCCTGGATACATAAACGTGGGGAAGGTTGTTGTTGAGGCTGGGGTAAGTGGGGAAGGGGAGACATCCGGGAGCGATGGATTCCTGGATACATGAACCTGGGGAAAGCATGAATACATGCAGTTGAGGCTGACCTTGGGGAAGTGGGGAAGGGAAGACATCTGGCGGTAGACGGATGGTTTCCTGGATACATGAACCTGGGGTAGGCATGAATACAGGTTGGTGAGGCTGACCTTGGGAAAGTGAGAAAGGGGAAACATCCGGCGGCGGACGGATGAATTCCTGGATACATAACCCTAGGGAAGGCTGAGGCTGGAAGGCAGAGAGAGAGAGGCGAGGCTGACCTTAGGGAAGTGAGGAAGGGTAGACATCCGGGGGCCCACGGATGGATTCCTGGACACATGAACCTGGGGAAGGCGAGGGGGGGGGGGCGGACCTTAAAGACGAACCACTGGCCTCCACGTGGCAAGGTCTGGTAACTCAGAGATAACTCTGAGGCTGACAGTGGTCGCAAATTATTAATGTTATTATAATTCAAGATTTGCTAATTTGGATTCAAAAGCGTCTACCAGGGTGGTATTATTTCCAATCCAGCCACTCTCATAGGAGCCACGGTAGTGTTCTTATTTTGTTCATTCACCGGAGTTAACATTAATAAAAATAACATTAATAAAAATATTGTTCTTATTTTTGATTAACACAACAGAGATAACATTGCAACAACTAGAAATGGCAGTAATATATGTTTGAGAGTCGTTGAGCGATGTGAAGATGACAGGTCTCCTGGGTACACATGTCTGGTACTCTAACATAACGTAGGTCATCTGGAAAAGACCCGGGCCGGGACAATACCGTGGGTGTTGCTGGAGTGAGACCCAACAGTTAGGTGTCTTCAATCAAAAACGTTTCGCCTACACAGTAGGCTTCTTCAGTTTAATATAGAGGCAGCAGCAGAGGCAGTGAATGTAAGGCTGATGTAATTATAATCATGCGTGATCCCAGAAAGGTATCCCCGTATCCCCGTGATGCCCAGAAAGGTAATCCCAGAAAGGTATCCCCGTACTGCATAAACCTTATTGTTCATCTCTGTTGCTGTACATTTTTTCTTTGCTACTGTACTGCATTTCTGTACTGCACTCTACCGTTCTTTTGTTTTAATTTTCTGTACTGGTCGTCTCTGTTACTGTACTCATTCTTCTGTGTTACTGTACTGTACTGGTCTTCTCTGTTACTGAACTATATTTGTTCTTCTGTGTGTCTGTACTGGTCTTCTGTGCTACCAGTGTCAGGGGAACGCCTTCCTATTGAACAAAAGAAAGGAAAAATAACAAATGAATAACTTGATGGATAATAATTATGTTTTTCTAAGGATTTTAATTAAAAATAAATAAAATAAATATTGGCCGCTGTGGTTCCAGTAGGATGTTGGGACATGAGAATCTTATGCCCAGGATGGTCTTCTGATGATGTTTTAGAAGAAATGGTGTTGGTTATCCTGGGTGGCGGTGTTCGTCCCATGTTCTGAAAATCCTGTCACTACTTGGTTGTATCACCACAATTCAGATTTTAGAGGTGAGGAGTCGTAATGTCCCACTACGTCCTGTAGACAGGGATCTTGCTCCAATTAACTAGCGTCTACCCTGGTTGACCAGGTCAGCAGCAGAGCTGATAATAAAGAAAACACTGGTTATATAAGTGTTAAATAAGTATGACATTGAAGAAAGACAAAGGCTGGTATTCTACTTCAATGTCATGACTTGTAACCAGGTAAATTAGTATCAATGAACAGAAATACTCCTTGTAGATCACCGTACCTGATCATGAGAAGAGTGGAGGTGAAGTTATTCTTCAAACTTCAACCCACACCAGGTAAGGTTAATACTACCAGGAATAGAAATTAAAGCAACTCAGACGCTAGGAACTGAAGTTTAGCCTCTGCCCACTAGATGGAAGAGTGGGCGGTAACACGCTAGTGGTTCCTGGGTGTCTGAACAACCATACCTCCCACTTTTTTAAGTTTTTTTTCCTCAAAATATCCCCTTTCCTAAACTTATAGTCGGAAGCAGTATGTTAAGTTACAGAGGGAAAAGTACTATGTACACCCTCGGTTCAGCCAATCTGAGAAGTGGTTTTCCGAGTCATATATATATATATATATATATATATATATATATATATATATATATATATATATATATATATATATATATATATATATATATATATATATGAACAACTTTAAACTTATAAGACTGGATAGCCCATCTTAAGAGTCGGCTACTTGAACCTTTGAAGTTTTCCAGGTACATCAGTGGCTTGCGATCTGTTTCAAGCACAAAGGGTTTTCCATATAAGTAGTAGTTGAACCCACTTACACCCCATACCAATGCATAACATTCCTTCTCCACAGTGGAGTAGTTTTCTTCCCTCGCAGAAGCTTCTTACTGGTGGAAGATATAGGGAAGTGAATCTCATCATAATACTGTAGTGGAACAGCCCCGAGTCCTGAATGGAAGGCATCCGTTTGGAGACAAAAGACTTTATTAATAACTGGTAATTTTAGAACAGGAGGATTGGAAAGTATTCTTTACTTTGTTCGAAGCTTTCTACAGCCTCTTCAGAACAAACAAGAGGTTCCTTTACATACTTTTTAAATAGTCTGTGAGAATGGAAGTCAGACCTTTTAAATTATGTACAAAAATTCTCTTTTGAAATTTACTGACCCAAGGAAACTTCTTAGCAATTTTGTTTTGTAGTTAGGAAGGAGCTTTCTAGAACTGCTTTCGTCTTGTTAGGAAGAGGTGATAAATTACTGTCAGAAATAATAAACCCGAGGTATTGTACTTTGAAATAGCCAAGAAAACACTTCTGTGGTTTGATTGTAAGGCAATGAGCTCTTAGTCTTTTTAAAACCAGCGACAGTGTAGTAAGATGATCCTCCCAGACATAAATCATGATGTAAATATTATCGAAATACACTGAAACATTCTTGAGGTCAGAAAGGAATATTCTCATAAGCCGGATATACGTGGCACACGCGGTGACCAAGCCGTAAGGCACTGTGCGATATTGCATTAGTCCTTTATGAGTAGGGAAAGCCGTTTAGAGTCTGGGTGTAATGACACTTGATGGTACGCTTGTGAGATGTCTAATTCAGAGAAAAATTTACAGTCATGGAATTCATACAAGTCATGATCGATTACTGGCATGGGTTCAACGTCCCATTTAGTGATAACATTTAATAACGAAAATCTTGAGCCAGTCGGTAAGAATTGTCTGGTTTCTTAACCATGACAACTGCTGAACAGAAAGCTGATTTAGAAGGTTCAATGATATTTAACTTTAAGAGTTTGTCAACTTCGTTATCAAATGTTTTCCGTAAGTGAACCGCAACAGGATAGATTTTCCGTCTTACTGGTTCATGAGCTGACAATTGAATCTTGTGTACAACGGTAGTGGTAAGTCCTGGGATCTCTGTGAATATGTCAGAAAAGGTATTTACTATGGCATTTACTTGAGACTTTTGTTTAGTAGATAGTTCACTCTTGATGTTGATGTTTGAGTTATTAGTTGGAGAATCAACAGTTAAGATATCTAGTAGTTCCTTCGATTCTGTGCGAGACTAGTGATCTATAATACAAACTTTACATTCACGAGAATCATGACTGTTAGACAAAATATCTTCATCGAAGGAGTTTCAACGAAGAATAACTTCTCTACGGTGGAACAGTTCCAAAATATTGACATGTTACATTCGTTCTTTACCCTTGACATCCAAGAGATAATCTACCTTATTACAGAACTTTACTATTTTATTCGGTCCGCTCCAGGAAATTAACAATTTGTTGGATTTATCTGGTAAAAGAACTAAAACTTCATCGCCAATATTAAATTTACGCTTGACTCTTTTGGTCAATATAGGTCTTGTATGTTTCCATGGAAATATTCAAGTTCTTGACAACTAAATCAGCGGTTTCTTCTAATCTTTCTCTCAGATCTAAAAAGAACTGATAAGTGCTTTGAACTTCAGGTTTAATATCTTTGGACCACAGTTCATTCAAGATAAATAGAGGTTCACGAGCTTGTCTCCCATAAAGCAATTCGAAAGGGGAATATCCAAGTGAATCACTTGGAATCTGACGCATTACAAAGAGCACATGGTAGATAACTTTACCAGTCAGTTGGCTTAAGGAAACAAAGTTTCTTTAATATTGACTTTAGGATAGCATATTGTTGTTACAATTCCACTCTTGAGAACTTCTTCCTGCGATTACAATTTGACTCGCTTCTATTGTAGAGGACAGAGAGTTTTGGTATCCTATTAGGTTGATCGATCTTTAGTTGATGCATTATCTACACAAATAACCTGCACATAGAGAGGAACTTACGACGACGTTCTGGTCCGACTGAAACGTCGTCGTAAGCTCCTCTCTTCTATGTGCGGGTTATTTGTGTATTGTTCCAGTCACGGTATTGTGCCTTTTTTTGTTATTTAATGCATTATCTAATTTATACTCGGTGAAGAGACAGTCACTCGCATTAATATTTTGGCTCAACATTTCTTCAGAAGTACTAAGATTTTTCTAATATGAGATGGAAAATTTTCAAGCCTGGATGTTTTGGATCATTTATTTATGAGGTTATTTGTTTTTTCAAGATGAAAATGATGAGCAACATTACCAGTCTTTTTTCTGGTTATTTTATTTATTCCTTTCCAAGCCAAACTTAAAGGGGTAGACCTGTCCAACCCACTAACAAATTGTTCCCATTCCTGGAACATTCTGAGCAGGTCTGGGGTTCTACATTCACGGTATGCTTTACCAATCCTCCAAGCTGCTCCATGTATTAAACTGGGTAGCTGTGGATCATTTTCTTTCCCACTTGATCTATGAGCACAGTCTCAGTAGTGGCAACTAGATCATCGTTGAATTTTTTGTCTGCCAGTGGGCTCGTAATTCTTATACCATTGATTCAAGTGGTTAATAAAGTTATCTCTGTGTTCTAGGTTTAAAATTGCTGGAGATATGATCAAGATTGACAGTTGTGAGTCTTGGGAAGTGATCAACTAGTAGATCATTAGCAATGACAGAGTCATGCATCGTACATAGTATATTAAATCCATGGCACAGAATGAAGACGACAGTAAATCAAGTAACATCCTAGTGATATGATTCAATGTTTTTTCTGTTCCTGTAGCCTGGCTTTTGGCCAGGCTTACTTGTTGAGTGTTTGTTCAACCAAACTGTTGTAGTTTATCCAGCTGGTTTCTTACGTAGACATCATACTAGTTTAACAAAAATACTATCGGCCTATGTGACTTAAGGATAATTCTTAGCTCTAATTATACAGCACACTGGATTTAATTCCCATCTTCGCTACCCAAAAATAAGGAGCTGAAACTAAGTCAAAATCACAAACGAACACAGATTTGCGGGTACGAAGATATGTGATACCGACACAAAATGCAGTCACTTAGGACAAGTTTATTGACACTGTTTTGGTCCTGGGGTCGTCGTCACATTTCCAATAAACTTATCCTATAGGGAATTAATTACTGAGAAGTTATGGATAAGTGCAATTAAGGATTTAAACAACTTACTGGTGGAAGATGACACTCCTCCAAAAATCTTTACAGAACTTAAGTGGTGTCACTGACACCATATTCTCCCGCAATGTTGACAATAGGAAATTTTTCCTCCCAAACCATATGGGGCGGAGGCCTAGAACAACAAATAGTTCTGAACCTACTCTCCATACACATGCAGAGTATTATTTATATAAAATGGGCTCTAATATTACCATAGCTCGACATTATGTTAAATATTAATATCAGTGCCAATAAGTGGACGGTATTTCAGAAATTTTTCTAGATCTAATAGGATACATGCACTATTATTTAATAATTCTTTAGTCACTAAGGAGTTATCAGGATGGTCAATAATACAATAAAAACAAACCATAAAATACCGTCCATCTAGGTTTCGTATTAATGTGTTGCAACGCCTGTCCCAAGTTTTACCGTGCAGGTTATTTAGCTAATTACTATGTTATATGTATTTAGTGTACATTTGTAAGATATGTATATGGGAACTGAACCCATCGGCATGTATACATAGACATAGAATGTGCAGTGTGAGAGGTGTCAGTGTGTTGGGTGTGCAGTGTGAGAGGTGTCAGTGTGTTGGGTGTGCAGTGTGAGAGGTGTCAGTGTGTTGGGTGTGCAGTGTGAGAGGTGTCAGTGTGTTGGGTGTGCAGTGTGAGAGGTGCCAGAGTGTTGGATGTGCAGTGTGAGAGGTGTCAGTGTGTTGGGTGTGCAGTGTGAGAGGTGTCAGTGTGTTGGGTGTGCAGTGTGAGAGGTGTCAGTGTGTTGGGTGTGCAGTGTGTTGGGTGTGCAGTGTGAGAGTGCAGTGTGTGTCAGTGTGTTGGGTGTGCAGTGTGAGAGGTGTCAGTGTGTTGTGGTGTGCAGTGTGAGGGGTGTCAGTGTGAGAGGTGTCAGTGTGTTGGTGTGTGCAGTGTGAGGGGTGTCAGTGTGTGCAGTGTGAGAGTGTGTTGGTGTGCAGTGTGAATGGTGACAGTGTGTTGGGTGTGCAGTGTGAGGGGTGTAGGTGTGTTGGGTGTGCAGTGTGAGGGATGACAGTGTGTTGGGTGTGCAGTGTGAGGGGTGTCAGTGTGTTGTGTGTGCAGTGTGAGGGGTGTCATTGTGTTGGGTGTGCAGTGTGAGTGGTGTCAGTGTGTTGGGTGTGCAGTGTGAAGGGTGTCAGTGTGTTGGGTGTCAGTGTGTGTGTGTGCAGTGTGCAGTGTGAGGGGTGTCAGTGTGTTTCATGTGCGGTGTGAGGGGTGTCAGTGTGTTGTGTGTGCAGTGTGAGGGGTGTCAGTGTGAGGGATGTCGGTGTGTTGTGTGTGCAGTGTGAGGGGTGTCAGTGTGTTGGATGTGCGGTGTGAGGGGTGTCAGTGTGAGGGAGGGGTGTCAGTGTGTTGTGTGTGCAGTGTGAGGGGTGTCAGTGTGTTGTGTGTGCAGTGTGAGGGGTGTCAGTGTGTTGTGTGTGCAGTGTGAGGGGTGTCAGTGTGCTGTGTGTGCAGTGTGAGGGGTGTCAGTGTGTTGTGTGTGCAGTGTGAGGGGTGTCAGTGTGTTGTGTGTGCAGTGTGAGGGGTGTCAGTGTGTTGTGTGTGCAGTGTGAGGGGTGTCAGTGTGTTGTGTGTGCAGTGTGAGGTGGTGTCAGTATGTTGTGTGTGCAGTGTGAGGGGTGTCAGTGTGTGGGTGTGCAGTGTGAGGGGTGTCAGTGTGTTGGGTGTGCAGTGTGAGGGGTGTCAGTGTGTTGGGTGTGCAGTGTGAGGGGTGTCAGTGTGTTGGGTGTGCAGTGTGAGGGGTGTCAGTGTGTTGGGTGTGCAGTGTGAGGGGTGTCAGTGTGTTGTGTGTGCAGTGTGAGGGGTGTCAGTGTGTTGTGTGTGCAGTGTGAGGGGTGTCAGTGTGTTGTGTGTGCAGTGTGAGGGGTGTCAGTGTGTTGTGTGTGCAGTGTGAGGGGTGTCAGTGTGTTGTGTGTGCAGTGTGAGGGGTGTCAGTGTGTTGTGTGTGTGCAGTGTGAGGGGTGTCAGTGTGTTGTGTGTGCAGTGTGAGGGGTGTCAGTGTGTTGGGTGTGCAGTGTGAGGGGTGTCAGTGTGTTGGGTGTGCAGTGTGAGGGGTGTCAGTGTGTTGGGTGTGCAGTGTGAGGGGTGTCAGTGTGTTGTGTGTGCAGTGTGAGGGGTGTCAGTGTGTTGGGTGTGCAGTGTGAGGGGTGTCAGTGTGTTGTGTGTGCAGTGTGAGGGGTGTCAGTGTGTTGTGTGTGCAGTGTGAGGGGTGTCAGTGTGTTGTGTGTGCAGTGTGAGGGGTGTCAGTGTGTTGTGTGTGCAGTGTGAGGGGTGTCAGTGTGTTGTGTGTGCAGTGTGAGGGGTGTCAGTGTGTTGTGTGTGCAGTGTGAGGGGTGTCAGTGTGTTGGGTGTGGAGGGAGGGGTGTCAGTGTGTTGTGTGTGCAGTGTGAGGGGTGTCAGTGTGTTGTGTGTGCAGTGTGAGGGGTGTCAATGTGTTGGGTGTACAGTGTGAGGGGTGTCAGTGTGTTGTGTGTGCAGTGTGAGGGGTGTCAGTGTGTTGTGTGTGCAGTGTGAGGGGTGTCAGTGTGTTGTGTGTGCAGTGTGAGGGGTGTCAGTGTGTTGTGTGTGCAGTGTGAGGGGTGTCAGTGTGTTGTGTGTGCAGTGTGATGGGTGTCAGTGTGTTGTGTGTGCAGTGTGAGGGGTGTCAGTGTGTTGGGTGTGCAGCGTGAGGAATGTCAGTGTGTTGGGTGTGAAGGGTGAGGGGTGTCAGTGTGTTGGGTGTGCAGTGTGTGTGTGTGTGTACTCGCCTATATGTGGTTATAGGGATCAAGGCACAGCTCTTGGCCCCCACCTCTTCGCTTGTCGCTACTACACTCACTCTCTTTCCTTGCTCCAAGAGCCTATCATACTACTTCACTACATCACTTCCTGACAACTCTTAGGCTGAAGAAATGCCTTCTAACATCCCATGTTAGGAAGCAACTTCAAGTTTCGTCCCTTTGTTCTTGTGTCCCATCTATAAAACATTCTAGCCCTTTCGAACATATCAGTCTCTCTCAGTATTTCATATGTGGTTATCATATAACCCCTATCTTCTAGTATCATTGAGTTGAGTTTCCTTGAGCTCTCCTCACAGGACATATCCCTTAGCTCCAAGACAAGTTTTGCACTTTCTCTAATTTCTTGACATGTTATACTAGGTGTGGGTTCCATACTGGTGCTGCATACTTCAACATGGACCTGATGTAGACCTCCTGAATGACGATGTTGAACCGCTCTTCATTTTTTCCTGGCGCCCATATGCTGAAGCTGTTATTTGGTTGACGTACGGTTCAAAAGATGTGCTCGGTATAATGCTCACCCCAACATTCTTTTCCTTATGTGATATTTGCAGCCTTTGATGCCCTAGCTTGTACTCCATCTGTGGTCTTGTTGCTCGTCTCACCCCAACATTTTTTCCTTATGTGATATTTGCAATGCTCTCATCTGTGGTCTTGTTTGTCCTTTCCCAACTTTTTGCACTTGGTAGGGTTAAACCCCAGGAGCCATTTGTTAGACCAGGCTTGCAGAGTCTCCACATCCCCCTGTAATTTTACCTGATCTACGTCTTCTTGTATTCTTCTCATTAGTTTCACATTATCAGCAAACAGAGATACCTCTGAATCTATTCCTTCCATCATATCATTCATAAGTACAAGAAACAGCACCGGACTTAGGAGTGACTCTTGTGGAAACCCACTCGGCACATGTTCCCACTTTGACACCTCATCATGTACCAATACTCGTTGTTTCCTTCCTGTTAGGTATTCCTGCCTGTTCCTCTAGTTTTTGAACCAGTCTCTTGTGTGGTATTGTGTCGAAAGCCTTTTTTACCACACTCTCCTCTCTTACGTCTGTTACCTTGTCGTAGAATTCAAGTAGGTTTGTTACACAGCATTTCCCATCCCTGAAGCCGTATTGATTGTCATGTATGAGCCCGTTTCTTTCTATATGCTCCACCACTCTTTTCCTGATAATCTTCTCCATGACATTACGTACTGTACAATTCAGTGATATTTGTATGTAATTTAATGCTGCCTGTCTCTCTTCTTAAAAATTGGGACTGCATTTGCTGTCTTCCACAACTCAAACAGTTGCCCTTTTTCTATAGATTTATTGAAGAGTGTTGCTAGTGGCACACACATAGTTCCTGTGCCCCCTCTCTCAGGACCCATGCCTTCGAGGTACCTAGTTCATCTAGCAGTTTCTTCACCTCTTCCTTGGTTATGTGCACTGTGTCCAACACTAGCTGGTGTACTCTTATACCTTGGTTTACTGGAAGCATTT
The DNA here is from genome assembly GCF_038502225.1 of Cherax quadricarinatus. Lineage (NCBI taxonomy): Eukaryota > Metazoa > Arthropoda > Malacostraca > Decapoda > Parastacidae > Cherax > Cherax quadricarinatus. Next base: position 59,260 of record NW_027196105.1, on the reverse strand, counting down.
CTGTCTCCAGTGCGAATTCTTCTCAAAATCTTGTACTGAGGTCTTCACATACTTCCTGGTCACTCTTTGGTGAACTCCCTTTTTTTCTCAGCCTGATTACCTGGTCCTTGACTGTTGTTTTCCTCCTGATGTGACTGTATAACAACTGTGTGTCAAATTTAGCTTTTGATGCTGTCATTCTCATATTGCTGCTTGGCTTCTCTCCTTACCCATGCATATTCGTTGCTGATTCTTTGGTTCACCTCCTAGTTTTCTTAAGTCCATTGTCTTTTTTTATCCATGCTCTAGAATATTTAACATTGGCCTCACTACATATCTGGGTACACCATTAGGGCACACTCTGTTCTTCCCATTGTTTCTTTTGCTCCTGGATTCAAATTTTCCATCTTCCTCCCTGCACTTTCTGGCCACATATTCCATCATCTCTTTCAGTGTCTTCCTCTCTAGTTCTGTTTCCCACTGCACCTCATTCAGCAATTACCTCATGCCCGTGTAGTCCATTCTTTTTGAAGCTTGACTTTTTCGTAGATTGCCTTGTTGCTTCTCTCTTCACTGTTACTTCCACTAGGTATTCGAAACTCAGGACCATGTGATCACTAGTGTCGAGGGGCCTTTCATATGTAATGTCCCCTATGTCAGCACAACTCATGGTTCATCTTCTCTTTCTCTGGTTGTGTCCCTAACAGGTTGGTGGTTAAGTTCTCTATTACTATCTTCAGTATCTTATCCCTCTGGTCCACCATGTAGTACTAGGTTCTCCTAGTCATTCTTCTAGTGGATAAAAATCACCCATGATCAGTAGCTTTGCCCTTCTCTTGTAGACTCTTCTGGCTATTTCAGCTAGTGTATCCAGCTATGTTGTTTTCATCATATTCTTGTCTTGGACTCTTGCTGTTTAGTGGAGTGTTGTGCAGTGTTCCTCCATTCTTATGTTCTTACTGCTATCACCACCTTGGGACCCCCAGTCTTCAATGTGCTTATTATGAAGTTATCCGCTTCTCCGTCCATTCCTCTCATTTCCTCAAAATTCCACTGGTTTCTGACAGTGCTGCTCCTCCACTAACAACACTAATTATTTTGTTAGGTAAAAGGACACAAGTGTAACTAAAGTGACATTTTATTGTGACAACATTTCACTCTCCAGGAGCTTTATCAAGCTGCGCTTGTGTCCTTTTACCTAACATATTGTTGGTAATTCTGCCAACATTAATACACTAATTATTTTGTTACATACTGGTGCACATGCAAGTCTTTTAAAACACGTGGACTTTAACTGCCCATGACTTTAAGAATTTGCTCTAATGAGGAATTAATTACTTTAAGTTAGAGCTTTCCCTATTTATTCCCCGGTACTCTCACACACAGATGACTATCATGCGCCTGGCTATCGTGCGCCTGGCTATCATGCGCCTGGCTATCATGCGCCTGGCTATCATGCGCCTGGCTATCATGCGCCTGGCTATCATGCGCCTGGCTATCATGCGCCTGGCTATCATGCGCCTGGCTATCATGCGCCTGGCTACCATGCGCCTGGCTGTCGAAAACGTAGCTTCAATGCATGATGCCTTGCGGTAAATCTTTCTGATATTACACATTACACAGCAGAAGTCTATTTACAATATTATTTACTGTTATCACACATTCTAGTTTTGTCAATATACTAAGATCATCAGTATCATGATATTCACACTTCACTATCCTGAAATTCATTCTTTCTTTCTTGTGTGGTCACAACCATGAGTGTTTGGTACTAACTGTGTTTACAAGCCAGGTCTGACAATACCAAGTGTGTGAGGCTTAAGAACATAAGAACATAAGAAAGGAGGAACACTGCAGTAGGTCTGTTGACCCATAAGAGGCAGGTCCTTTACAAATCCAACCCACTAACAGAATAAACGCTAAACATGCAATAAGCTTTGACGGTTCTGTAGATGAATGGTTCAGAGAACCGACAAGTTGATAACTTAGACACATGTGCAACATCTGGGTATCTTTAATGAGGAAACGTTTCGCCACACAGTGGCTTCATCAGTCCATACAAAGGAGAATGGTGAAGAACAGGAGGAGTTTGAGGTAATCAGTCCCTCAGCCTTGAGTCCATGTGGTCAGTCCATCAATCTTGAAAAGAATACATCGATTCAAGGCTGAGGGACTGATTACCTAAAACTCCTCCTTTTCTTCACCATTTTCTTTTGTATGGACTGATGAAGCCACTGTGTGGCAAAACGTGGTAACGTGTACTTAGCTTGGTGGTGACGTGTATTTAGCTCTGTGAAGACCTGTTTGTGTGCTCTCTGTGAATCTGAACGATCCCCGGAATAACCTCCAGGTAACCTCCAGGATGCCCTCTCTTGAGAAACTTTACCAGCAGCTGAAAGAGCTTAGGGTTGCTAAGCTGGAGATACGGCGATTAACGGAGGAGAACAAGAGGATTCGTAGTAATCCTCCTGTTATGAGTCCCCAGGTTAAGAGGGGAACTTGGTCAGTGGCCGGGCAACATGGAACCAAGCTGAGGATCAAGAACACTGTTGGAGAGGCAGAAACAACGAGGAACCAGAAGACTACTGTGGAAACTTCCAACCCATTTTCGGTGCTACCTGACGAATGTGGGTGTTCTACTGGGAATGCCACAACGAGCACCAAGGAAGCATTGGCAGACGTGAGTGAGACATCCCTAGAAACCCCAACGAAGACCATCGAGAATGTCTTGACGAATTCCACAAGTGAAGGTGTAGTGCTACCTATCGAATGTGAGTCGACTACTGGGAACATCACGACGGACGACGCCAAGGAAGGTAAAAACATTGTTGTTGTTGGGGATAGCCAGGATAGGAATAGGAGGCAGAGTGTGTGTTTTCCTGGGGCTGGGATGAAGTATATTGTTAGCCGTCTGGATGACATTATGAGAGGTAATGGGAGCAATTTTATTATCTGTCAGTGCTGGAGGCACCGATGTTGGCAGACGTAGGAGTGAGGACCTGATTAGCAGGTATAGGTCAGTAATAGAGATAATTAGGAGGAAGGGTGGGAACCCTGTCATATGTGGTATTTTGCCAAGGAGAGAAGTTGGAAATGAATGGTTGTCCAGGGCAATTGGTGTCAATTGCTGGCTGGACAAATACTGTAAGGAAAATGCAGTAACATTCATTGAGAACTGGGACCTCTTCTAAGGCAGAAATGACATGTATGCCAGGGATGGGGTTCACTTATCTAGGTTTGGGGTGGGAGCACTGGCCAACGCAGTGGAGGGAGCTGTTAGGTCTTTAAACTAGGAATAGTTAGTGGTATGGGTTTTGGCGGGAAAACAGTGAAGTCCCAGTGTAGTAATATGAGTACTAGGAGAACTAGTAATAGGCAAAATGAGGTGGATATTGGAAAGCCAGTGGCACTAGGTGACAAAGACAGTAATAGGTTTAGTGGAATAACAGAAAGGAGCAGGAAGGGTAAAGAGAAAGGAGGGTCCTTAAATATATATTACACAAATAGTCGTAGTGCTAGGAATAAGATGGACGAGTTGAGACTAGTTGCTAGTGCAGGTAACATTGATGTATTTGCCTTAACGGAGACGTGGTTCAATGCGAAAAGTCGGGACATGCCTGCCGAATGTAACATACAGGGTTTTAAATTATTCCAAGTAGACAGAAGTATCGGGAAGGGGGGTGGGGTGGCATTGTATGTCCGAGATCGCTTGAACTGTTGCATAAAAACGGGTATTAAGTCTGAAGCAACACATACAGAGTCTGTTTGGATAGAATTTTCAGAGGGACATGAAAAATTTATTTTAGGTGTGATATACCGTCCCCCAAACTTAGATAGGGACCAAGGGAGACTACTATGGGAGGAAATTGTTAAGGCCACAAGGCACGATAACGTAGTAATTCTAGGAGACTTTAACTTTAGTCATATTGATTGGAATTTCTTGACTGGGAATTTAGAATCAAACGACTTCTTAGAAGTAGTTCAGGATTGTTTTTTGAAGCAGTTTGTGACAGAGCCTACAAGGGGATATAACCTGCTTGACTTAGTTCTGGCAAACAATGAATCCCTTGTTAATAATTTATAAATTACAGAGGAACTCGGCACAAGCAATCACAAATCAATTACCTGTGATAGTATGATAGGGATAATTCAGTAATGGTCCCAGATTTTCGCTTAGCAGATTACATTGGGCTTAGAGAACACTTATTATCTGTAGACTGGAGTAACGAAGAGAGCTATCAGTATGACAGTTTTCTTAACACAATATATGCTGCCCAAAAGACATTTATCCCATATAAGGAAATTAGATCGAATAGAAATGACCCCAAATGGATGAATAATAGGCTCAGATATCTTTTAGGACAGAAAAAAAAATTATAGGCACATCAAAAGAGGTGAGGGTCATCTTATGAATCGGTATATTGACATTACGAGGGACGTTAAAAAGGGGATAAGAAAAGCTAAACGAGACTATGAAATTTAAGTTGCCAGGGATTCGAGAATTAATCCAAAAAGTTTTTTCCAGGTTTATAGAACAAAAGTTAGATATAAGATAAGTCCCTTAAAAATCACTCTGGGCATCTCACTGACAAGGAGAATGAACTGTGCTCTATTCTTAATAATTATTTTCCTCGGTTTTCACTCAGGAAGACACTAACAACATCCCAGTAATTAATTTTTATAATGGGCCTGATGATAAATTATGCAATATCAGTCACTACCGAAATGGTTATCAAACAGACAGACGGATTAAAGCAAAATAAATCCCCGGGCCCTGATGAACTTTTTTCAAGGGTTCTTAAAGAGTGTAAAATGGAACTTTGTGAACCATTGACTAATATTTTTAATATTTCTCTTCAAACAGGTGTAGTGTCTGATATGTGGAAGATGGCTAATGTAATTCCTATTTTTAAAGCAGGGGACAAGTCGTTACCGTCAAATTACCGCCCAATAAGCCTAACCTCAATTGTAGGCAAATTACTAGAGTCAATTATAGCTGATAATATAAGAAGCCATCTCGATAAGCACAGCTTGATTAATGATACTCAGCATGGATTCACGAGGGGCCGTTCCTGCCTAACTAATTTATTAACCTTCTTCAGTAAAGCTTTTGAGGCCGTTGATCATGATAAAGAATTCGATATTGTTTATTTAGATTTTAGTAAGGCTTTTGATAGAGTACCGCACCAGAGACTGTTAAAGAAAGTGGCAGCTCATGGCATTGGGGGAAAAGTGCTCTCGTGGATCGAGTCATGGCTCACCAATAGGAAGCAGAGAGTATGCTTAAATGGGGTTAAATCCGAGCGGGGATCTGTAACAAGTGGCGTTCCAGAGGGATCAGTCTTGGGCCCGTTGTTGTTTATAATATATATCAATGACCTTGATGAGGGAATTACTAGTGATATGAGCAAATTCGCCGATGACACAAAGATAGGTAGGATAATTGATTCAAACTTAGACGTCACGGAACTTCAGGAGGATTTAGACAAACTCAGTTCGTGGTCAGAAAAGTGGCACATGCAGTTCAATGTAGATAAATGCAAGATTCTGAAGCTCGGGAGTGTCCATAACCCTAGTACTTATCAGTTAAATAACGTAGAACTTAGCCATACAGATGCGAAAAGGATTTGGGGGTTATGGTAAGCAGCAACCTTAAACCAAGACAGCAGTACCTAAGCGTACGTAACAAAGCAAACAGATTACTGGGATTTATATCCAGAAGTGTAAGCAACAGAAGTCCAGCGGTTATTTTACAGCTTTATACATCATTAGTAAGGCCTCACCTAGATTATGCAGCTCAGTTCTGGTCCCCACATTACAGAATAGATATAAATTCGCTAGAAAATGTCCAGCGTAGAATGACCAAATTAATACATAGCATTAGAAATCTTCCTTACGAAGAACGATTGAAGACTCTTAAACTACATTCACTTGTAAGACGAAGAATGAGGGGAGACATGATAGAAGTGTATAAGTGGAAGATAGGTATTAACAAAGGGGATATAAATAAGGTTTTGAGGATATCACTTCAAGAAAGAACCCGCAATAATGGATTCAAATTAGTTAAGTTTAGATTTCGAAAGGATATAGGAAAGTATTGGTTTGGAAATAGGGTAGTGATGAGTGGAACAATCTGCCTAGTAGGGTTATTGAAGCTAAAACGTTGGGTAGTTTCAAATTTCGGTTAGATTAACCTGCAGAGATATCACTCCACGAGAACTCTCCACTACACAGGCCTCTGCACACTAGAGCCTTACAGATAAACATGAGAGCGCCAAAATCAGCTAAATAACCTGTGCCATAAACTTCCCCAAACACACCATCCCTACTTATACAAACATTTAACCGTGACATCTTAATACATCTTTCTCCAGTTGCTGTGCTTCTCGTACTGACTCAAAAACTCACCTCATCTGCTCCTGTCCTGGATGCTCTGACTGACCAATAATAATACGCGTCTGGTTTCAGAACAAATATCTTAAACTGGTATATATGGAGCGTTTTTTATACACATTTCATAATACACTGAGTAATACCTCATTTCTATCTTGGTTATCGTTCTACTACCACGTGCGAAAGCCACAAAACTGCACCTGTGTTCGAAATATTTATTGCACTTATACGCGCAGTGAAAGTTCTCTGTATATTCTCAAGGTCTGCAGTTTCGCTTGCATTGAGAAGGACTATTAGTGTACAGCACTACTGCATCCTAGAGAGAACATGCGATTTGAAAAGAATCATCACTGGATTGGCGTCCATAGTTTTGATCTTTGTAAGATTCTCTGACATTATCACTCCCATGCCCTTCACATTAGTTTTTCGCTTTATTGTGTGGTTAGAATTTGTTATATACTTCGATCCAATTTTTATTTCCTCAAGTTTTTTTCCATAGCGGAGTAATTTAAATTTATCCTAATTGAACTTCATATTGTTGTCTGTAGCCCATATGAATTCTTGGTTAATGTTCGCTTTCAGATTTATAGTGTCCTCAGTGGTTGACTGTCTTGCACATTCTGGTATCGTCAACAAAGACATGGTTCTATGGTTTGCACCTCTGTCAGATATGAGGATGACGAAAAGGATGGGAGCGAGTATTGTACCTTGTGGAACTGTTTTTTCACTGTAGCCGCCTCGGACTTTACTTTAACTCTTTGTCTTCTATTGGTTAGGAAGTTACAGATCTATCCACCTTTTCTGTTATTTCTTTATCGCGCATTTTGTGTGAGCGCATTTGTCTGTGTATGCTACACCATTTTGTTTGTTTGCCACTGCATGCAAGCCCATGTCATAGTGGTCCAGTAGTTGCACTACCCATGGTGCCCTGGGTAGTGCAATTGTTGGGAGTCCAAGTGGTTGGTGGTTAGAACCCTTCCAAAGATTTTTATGATGTGAGACGTTTGCTTAGTGACTTTGAAGGTGGTGTCTCGCCCGGTGAAGAGATCTTCATCCAGAGGTTTGGAGTTTCTCTCCTCTTCCTTCTTTCGAATCTGATTTCCCCCAATTCATCATCTGTTGAATAATGTTGAACATATTTCATAATAATCTTCCCGGTTAATAAACATTAACAACCTCTCGCAAAACAAAACGCTAAAATATATTTTTTTTCATTTACCATAACAATTAAATGAGAGTTCATTGATCAACAGAGCTCAGAGAAACATTCCAAGACAATGATGATCTTCTCTCAGGACTAAAGCTGACCGGTAAAAAAAAAATTGAATTTACTATATATTTAATACGTTACATGTACTGAACACTTTGTTCTAGGCCAGAACATGTGCTGAATACTTCACTCCCAGATCACAAAATGGTTCTTGTTCACACCTGCATATATGACGTGAATGCTACGGAAAACAGTGAGGATGGTTGGTAAATTAAGGTGATGCACAATTGCAGCCTTGACGTGATGGACTGTCGATGAGCCGAGATGAATGCTTGATAGTTGTAATGGTGCAGGATGATGAAAATTTTAGGTAATGGGAGGTTGATGGATGGTGGGTTGTGATGGATGTTTGATGGTAAAGTGAAGTGATTTAATGTTAATGGTGAGTTGTGGTCAGTGATAGTCGATAGAGATATGTGATGAGCTTTGATAAGCTGAAGATATTCATTAGTGATGGTGAGATGTTATGAATAGACGAGACTGTGTTGTGGTGTTGAATGTTTGTAGATGAGTTATAGTGAGGGATGGTTGATGGTCAGATGAAATTATGGCTGGTTAATGTTGAGTATTTCTGATGGATAATTAATAAATTGCTTGTTTTTTTTTCTCTCCCAATATGCATATTAAGATACCAAATAAATCTTATAAACTCACTAATTTCAGTGTTCACATATCAACACTTTCCTCTGTGTTAATAATCATTATTAATTTTTCTGGTGTTTTCTTCCCACTGGACATGACGAAGCAGGTTAGAGTCTCTCCCTGTAAGTCACATATGTCTTAGAAAACACCTACAAGGTGACCACAACTTGACTATCATTGTCATAGAAGATATTTTTTCAGCTACTCTGCTTTAGGAACAATTATGAAATGTAGTTTTAAAATGAACATAAAAACAAATGAAACCCACTCGATGGTTTACGAAAAATGTGAAGGACCTATGAGTAACCATACAAAAAGTTAGGGGGACTTATGACTAACCATACAGGGAGTTATGAGGTACCCATGAGTAACCATATTGAAGTAATGTGAGGGACCCTTGAGTAAAAATGTAAGAAGTTTGCGTTAAGAAGCACTTACTAGATTTAAGACATTTTCGTAATCCAGCAACTAATTCAGGATAGGTTTTTTCTGAACAAAGTCAAGATTGTTGGAAAATTTTCTTGAATTTATATTCACATAAAATGTGAATCTGGTAAAGAACGTGTACTAAACGCAATGATGTGGGTCAGAACATTTAATGAATATGTTGATCAGAAACAGATCTGGAATAGAACACTCAATGAACATTCACATAAAACACTAAATATTGTTCACACCTGTTTAGACCCATGTGAGTCCTCGCATAATGTGGAGGGTTGGTAGTGAGTTGTGGTGGTGAATGGTTGGGGCGAGTTGAGGTGATAGATGGTTTATGATGAGTTGAGGTGATGGATGGTTTACAGTGAGTTGAGGTGATGGATGGTTTACAGTGAGTTGAGGTGATGGATGGTTTACAGTGAGTTAAGGTGATGATCTGATGTTGTGATAGATCACTGATAGTCAGTTGTGTTTACTGATGGCTACTAGTGTGTTGGGATGATGGATGACCGACAAGTTGACGTAATGAATGGTTGATGGTGAATTATAGTGATGGACTATTTATAGTGATTAAAAGTAGTGGATGTTTTATAGTGAGATGTGGCAAAAGAAGGTTGATGAGTTATAGAGATGAATGGTTTATGAGCAATGGAGAGGGATGGTTAAAGATGAGTTGAAATTTTGAGAGTTAATGGAAGTTTATGGTAATGGATACTTGATGAACTGCTTGTTTCTTTCTTGATCACAGTGTACTTACACCAGGTTAAATTATGATGAAAAACAATATCGTTACGAGATGTGTTGGTCAGCTCAGGTGTGTTGCTGAAGTTCTAATGTTCCATTGTGTTGTGTCTTATTTACCGTACCAGGTCATCCTTATTTCCCATACCAGGTCATCCTTATATCCCATACCAGGCCATCCTTATATCCCATACCAGGTCATCCTTATATCCCATACCAGGTCATCCTTATATCCCATACCAGGTCATCCTTATATCCCATACCAGGTCATCCTTATATCCCATACCAGGTCATCCTTATATCCCATACCAGGTCATCCTTATATCCCATACCAGGTCATCCTTATATCCCATACCAGGTCATCCTTATATCCCATACCAGGTCATCCTTATATTCCATACCAGGTCATCCTTATATCCCGTACCAGTTCACTCTTATATCCCATACCAGGTCATTGTCATATCCCATACCAGGTCATCCTTATATCCCATACCAGGTCATCCTTATATCCCATACCAGGCCATCCACATATCCAATACCAGGTCAACCTTATATCCCATATCGTCCTTATATCATCCATACCAGGTCATCCTTATATCCCATACCAGGTCATCCTTATATCCCATACCAGGTCATCCTTATATCCCATACCAGGTCATCCTTATATCCCATACCAGGTCATCCTTATATCCCATACCAGGTCATCCTTATATCCCATACCAGGTCATCCTTATATCCATACCAGGTCATCCTTATATCCCATACCAGGTCATCCTTATATACCAGGTCATCCACCCATACCAGGTCATCCTTATATCCCATACCAGGTCATCCTTATATCCCATACCAGGTCCCTTATATCCCATACCAGGTCATCCTTATATCCCATACCAGGTCATCCTTATATCCATACCAGGTCATCCTTATATCCCATACCAGGTCATCCTTATATCCCATACCAGGTCATCCTTATATCCCATACCAGGTCATCCTTATATCCCATACCAGGTCATCCTATCTCATACCAGATCATCCTTATATCATATCCCATACCAGGTCATCCTTATATCCCATACCAGGTCATCCTTATATCCCATACCAGGTCATCCTTATATCCCATACCAGGTCATCCTTATATCCCATACCAGGTCATCCTTATATCCCATAATAGGTCATCCCATACCAGGTATATCCCATACCAGGTCATATATCCTACCAGGTATATCCCATACCAGGTCATCCTTATATTCCATACCAGGTCATCCTTATATCCCATACCAGGTCATCCTTATATCCCATACCAGGTCATCCTTATATCCCATACCAGGTCATCCTTATATCCCATACCAGGTCATCCTTATATCCCATACCAGGTCATCCTTATATCCCATACCAGGTCATCCTTATATCCCATACCAGGTCATCCTTATATCCCATACCAGGTCATCCTTATATCCCATACCAGGTCATCCTTATATCCCATACCAGGTCATCCTTATATCCCATACCAGGTCATCCTTATATCCCATACCAGGTCATCCTTATATCCCATACCAGGTCATCCTTATATCCCATACCAGGTCATCCTTATATCCCATACCAGGTCATCCTTATATCCCATACCAGGTCATCCTTATATCCCATACCAGGTCATCCTTATATCCCATACCAGGTCATCCTTATATCCCATACCAGGTCATCCTTATATCCCATACCAGGTCATCCTTATATCCCATACCAGGTCATCCTTATATCCCATACCAGGTCATCCTTATATCCCATACCAGGTCATCCTTATATCCCATACCAGGTCATCCTTATATCCCATACCAGGTCATCCTTATATACCCATACCAGGTCATCCTTATATCCCATACCAGGTCATCCTTATATCCCATACCAGGTCATCCTTATATGCCATACAAATTCATCCTTATATCCCATACAAGGTCATCCTTATATCCCATACCAGGTCATCCTTATATCCCATACCAGGTCATCCTTATATCCCATACCAGGTCATCCTTATATCCCATACCAGGTCATCCTTATATCCCATACCAGGTCATCCTTATATCCCATACCAGGTCATCCTTATATCCCATACCAGGTCATCCTTATATATACCAGGTCATATATCCATACCAGGTCATCCTTATATCCCATACCAGGTCATCCTTATATCCCATACCAGGTCATCCTTATATCCCATACCAAGTCATCCAGGTATATCCCATACCAGGTCATCCTTATATCCCATACCAGGTCATCCTTATATCCCATACCAGGTCATCCTTATATCCCATACCAGGTCATCCTTATATCCCATACCAGGTCATCCTTATATCCCATACCAGGTCATCCTTATATCCCATACCAGGTCATCCTTATATCCCATACCAGGTCATCCTTATATCCCATACCAGGTCATCCTTATATCCCATACCAGGTCATCCTTATATCCCATACCAGGTCATCCTTATATCCCATACCAGGTCATCCTTATATCCCATACCAGGTCATCCTTATATCCCATACCAGGTCATCCTTATATCCCATACCAGGTCATCCTTATATCCCATACCAGGTCATCCTTATATCCCATACCAGGTCATCCTTATATCCCATACCAGGTCATCCTTATATCCCATACCAGGTCATCCTTATATCCCATACCAGGTCATCCTTATATACCAAGTCATCGGTATATCACATACCAGGTCATCCTTATATTCCATACCAGGTCATTCTTATATCCCATACCAGGTGATCCTTCTATCCCATACCAGGTCATCCTTATATCCCATACCAGGTCATCCTTATATCCCATACCAGGTTTTCCTTATATTCCCCATACCAGGTCATCCTTATATCCCATACCAGGTCATCCTTATATCCCATACCAGGTCCCATACCAGGTCATCCTTATATCCCATACCAGGTCATCCTTATATTCTATATCCCCCATATCATCCTTATATCCCAGGTCATCCTTATATCCCATACCAGGTCATCCTTATATCCCATACCAGGTCATACTTATATCCCATACCAGGTCATCCTTATATCCCATACCAGGTCATCCTTATATCCCATACCAGGTCATCCTTATTTCCCATACCAGGTCATCCTTATATCCCATACCAGGTCATCCTTATATCCCATACCAGGTCATCCTTATATCCCATACCAGGTCATCCTTATATCCCATACCAGGTCATCCTTATATCCCATACCAGGTCATCCTTATATCCTATACCAGATGATCCTTATATTGTTATGAACAACACAATGTTCAATTACGACGTAAATACGACCTAAACATTAACGTTAAGCATTATTTATTTTATAAAGATTAAGAAAAAGGAAATAACATTGATTGCCACACAAAAGCTACAACACTTGCTAACATTTCAACATTGAAGTAAATTACAACACATCTTTTTTATAATATTCACTAACATTCACAAATCACAGTAAATGATATCATAATGTAGAGTGTTAGTAAGACAAAGACGTACTGACCAGTGTGTGTAACAGCGACCACCACCATTGTTTTTATCAATGGATCGAATATCACCAGTTTCTAGTTTTTATTTTCATCCCATAACATTTATAGTGTGTATGTGTGCGTAGGTGTGCGTGTGTGTGTGTGTGTGTGTGTGTGTGTGTGTGTGTGTGTGTGTGTGTGTGTGTGTGTGTGTGTGTGTGTGTGTAGGCTTTCTTATAAAAGAGGAGAGGTAAGTGAAAATATACGAGAATAGAGAGAAACTTGTTAAATTGTTTAATAATGATTTCTAGCTAAACTTTATCTTCCATAAGATAATTCATAGGTGTCCTTTTTACCTTACCCACAAGTGTCTCACACTATACACAACCCGCATATAGGAAAGGGGAGCTTACGACGACGTTTCGGTCCTACTTGGACCATTTACAAAGTCACACTAACAGAAAGGAGAGAAGGAAGCAGTATATATAGGCCCGCAGACAGGGACGGGACAAGGAAGGTAGTAGGAAAGGAAACAGAGGTAGAGGAGGAGGAATAGGAGGAGGTAGTAGTAGCAGTAGTAGTAGTCAGAGACTAAGAGGAGCACTGCAAGGGAGCTAGGGGGCCCACAACGGAGCTAGGGGGCCCACAAGGGAGCTAGGGGGCCCACAAAGGATACGAACAAAAACACAGAGTGGGAATATTAATAAAGGACCAAACACCCCAGGCAGAAGACAGAAAACCGAAAGGAGAAATCGGAAGGAGGAAAGGGAAAGAGGGAAAAGGAGAAAAAAGAATCATGTTAAGTCACGGGTGTTCTGAAGTTTGGCGCATTTTAGGCATCTACAGAGACAAAGACAGTCAATAGGATGACTAATCTCTGACATGACAGAAAAGAACATTGTTGGCATCGGCAAGCCTAATACTACTATTGTGCTCCCTGAGTCTGTCAGAAGTGAACGGCAGTTTCTCCGAAGTACTGAAGAGGACAAGAGGAACGGGAACATCAATAAAGGGAGGAGACGCATGAACGTGATTACTGCGAAGAGTGTTATTCTGGCGAAAACTAAGTTTGATGTGTAAGGAACGGAGAGAGTTGTGATTAGAAAGACCGGATATACAGGGAAGGCAGAGGACAGGGGAGTTCCCAGGAAGAGAGAGTTGGGGAGAGAAGAAAGTCCAGTTAGCACGTGAAAAGGCAGTGTTTATAAAATGAAAAGGGTAGCCAAGATGAGAAAATGAATTATGAAGAGTGGAAATTTCTGATTCAAGGAACTGAGGATCACAAATGCGGAGAGCACGGAGAAAGAGAGAAATAAGAACACTTTTCTTGACAGAGGAAGCATGATAAGAAAAGTAGTGGATGTACATGTCACTGTGCATAGGCTTGCGGTACAAGGAAAAAACAAAACCTGTATCTGAGCGGTGGACATGAACATTAAGGAAAGGATAAGATTCCCATTCAGTTTTAAACATAATGGAAGAGGCAAGATTATTAAAAGCATCAAGAAATGGTTGGATGAGACTAGACTAGACAAGACCAAAGAACAAAGATGTTATCTACATAGCGGAGCCAGAGTGAAGGATGAACATCAATACTAGGAAGAACAGCAGTCTCGAAGTATTCCATGTAAAGATTAGCAAGAACAGGAGATAGAGGAGAGCCCATAGTGACACCGATGTTTGAGAATAATATTTACCTTGGAAAGAAAAGGAATTTGAGACCACACAGAGGCGGATAATATCAAGAAAGACATCAATAGGTACAGGGAGATGAAGAAACCCTTCATGGGCCTTATCTCAGGAAATTAAGTACTTCATCAAGAGGGACATTAGTGGAGAGGGACTCGACGTCAAGACTTTCTAAATGGTCGAAGTCGGACCGAAACGTCGTCGTAAGCTCAGGTACAGTGGTCCCTCGTTTTTCGTAATTAATCCGTTCCTGGAGCTGTTACTATAAACGAAATTTACGATTTGCGAATCAATTTTCCCCCTAAGAAATAATGTAAATACAATTAATCCGTTCCTGACACCCAGAAGTATTAAAACAAAAAAAAATTTTTACATGAAATATACATGTAGTACATAAACAATACAATGGGAAATGATGAATGAAACATTAACAGCATAACACTTACCTTTATTGGAGATTCTTCTTAGTGTATGGGAGACTGGAGGAGGAGAGAGAGTGGATTGTTTATAGTTTGGAAGGGGAATCCCCTTCCATCAACACCTCAGGTACCAATTGCTTTTCTGGGGTTGCTTCTCTTCTCTGTTTCTTAATGCCACTAGGACCACCTTGAGAGTCACTGGAGTCCTGTCTCGCAAAATAACTGTGGAGAGAGCTCTGTTTCTGGCGTCTCTTTAACACTTCCCTAAAATGGCCCAAGACTTTGTCACTGTACATGTTGCCAACCTGGCTTGCAACAACCTTGTTAGGGTGATGTTTCTCCATAAAGCTTTCCATCTTACCCCACATAGTAAAAATCTCTTTAATTTCTGAAGAAGGCACCTTCTTCCATCTCTCTTCCTCCTCCTCTGCAGCAAGATTCTGAGCTGCGATGTGTTGCTCTTCCTGCTGAAGCTCTTGCAGCTCCTCAGTGGTGAGCTCTTCATTGTGGTCTTCCACCAATTCTTCCACATCCTCCAAACTCACATCCAACCCCATGGAACTCCCCAGTGCCACAATTGATTTTACAACAGACATAGGCTCATTAGGGTCAGTCCCAAATCCTTCAAAATCCCTCTTGTCGACACAATCTGGCCACAATTTTCTCCAGGCAGAGTTCAAAGTCCTGGTAGTCACTCCCTCCCAAGCCATACCTATAAGGGTTATGCAATGGAGGATGCTGAAGTGTTCTCTCCAAAATTCCCTTAGGGTCAAGTGAGTGTCTGTGGTCACAGTCAAGCACCTGTGAAACATTGCTTTTGTGTAGAGTTTTTTAAAGTTTGCAATGACCTGCTGGTCCATGGGCTGGAGGAGAGGAGTGGTATTCGGGGGCAAGAACTTTACTGTGATGAACCCAAACTCCTCGAAAATTAGGTCATCCAAGTTTGGAGGATGAGCAGGTGCATTGTCCATTACTAGCAGGCACTTGAGATCCAATTTCTTTTCCAGGAGATACTCCTTCACACTAGGGCCAAACACTTCATTGAACCACTCGACGAAAATTTCCCTCGTGACCCATGCCTTACTATTAGATTTCCAAAACACACACAATTTACTCTTCATAACATTGTTTTTCCTGAACACTCTGGGATTTTCAGAATGGTACACTAGTAATGGCTTCACTTTGAAATCCCCACTAGCATTAGCACAGAACATTAGCGTCAGCCTGTCTTTCATAGGCTTGTGTCCTGGCATTGCCTTTTCCTCCTGTGTAATGAAGGTCCTCTTTGGCATTTTCTTCCAAAAGAGGCCTGTTTCGTCACAATTGAACACTTGTTCAGGTTTCAGTCCTTCAGCCTCTATGTACTCCTGGAATTCATGCACATATTTTTCAGCCGCCTTGTGGTCCGAACTGGCAGCCTCACCATGCCTTACCACACTGTGTATGCCAGTACGGTTCTTAAATCTCTCAAACCAGCCTTTGCTGGCCTTAAATTCACTCACATCACCACTATTTGCAGGCAATTTCTTTACCAAATCTTCATGCAACTGCCTAGCCTTTTCACAAATAATCGAAGTCATAAGAGTATCTCCTGCTAATTGTTTCTCATTTATCCACACCAATAATAACTTCTCAACCTCTTCCAGTACTGGTGATCTCATTTTTGTCAGCATAGTTACTCCCTTTGCAACAACAGCATCCTTTATTTCCTTTTTCTTGGCCACTATGGAACATAAGGTTGTGTAGGGTTTCTTATACATCCTGGACAGTTCGGCCACACTTGTACCACTTTCATATTGTTCAATGATGGTTTTCTTAAATTCAATCGTATTTCTCACCTTCTTTACCACAGGCTTGGCACTAGGAGCTTTCTTTGGAGCCATGGTAGCTTATTTAGTACTTGCAAGCACTAAAATAAATGGAATATTATGAAATATTTCGCTGGAGCATGTGAGGGGACCTTCGCTCACTGGTAAACAATGCCAGACTGGCTGCCGCCCTGGCTCACGCCGTGGGTACGCGTCCCGGACGAACTACGACTCGCGAGTCAACCTATGAAAAGCGAGTCCATGTTTATACGAAAATACCCCTATGATTGGCGAAATTTACGATTGCCAAAAACTACAAAAAGCGAGGGACCACTGTACTATATATATATATATATATATATATATATATATATATATATATATATATATATATATATACATATATATATATCTTTCAACATACCGGCTGTATCCCACCGAGGCAGGGTGGCCCAAAAAGAAAAACGAAAGTTTCTCTTTTTAAATTTAGTAATTTATACAGGAGAAGGGGTTACTAGCCCCTTGTTCCCGGCATTTTAGTCGCCTCTTACAACACGCATGGCTTACGGAGGAAGAATTCTGTTCCACTTCCCCATGGAGATAAGAGGAAATAAACAAGAACAAGAACTAGAAAGAAAATAGAAGAAAACCCAGAGGGGTGTGTGTATATATATGCTTGTACATGTATGTGTAGTGTGACCTAAGTGTAAGTAGAAGTAGCAAGACGTACCTGAAATCTTGCATGTTTATGAGACAGAAAAAAGACACCAGCAATCCTACCATCATGTAAAACAATTACAGGCTTACGTTTTACACTCACTTGGCAGGACGGTAGTACCTCCCTGGGCGGTTGCTGTCTACCAACCTACTACATATATATATATATATATATATATATATATATATATATATATATATATATATATATATATATATATATATATATATATATATATATATTTTTTTTTTTTTTTTTTTCAACAAACCGGCCGTATCCCACCAAGGCAGGGTGGCCCAAAAAGAAAAACGAAAGTTTCTCTTTTTAAATTTAGTAATTTATACAGGAGAAGGGGTTACTAGCCCCTTGCTCCCGGCATTTTAGTCGCCTCTTACAACACGCATGGCTTACGGAGGAAGAATTCTGTTCCACTTCCCCATGGAGATAAGAGGAAATAAACAAGAACAAGAACTAGAAAGAAAATAGAAGAAAACCCAGAGGGGTGTGTATATATATGCTTGTACATGTATGTGTAGTGTGACCTAAGTGTAAGTAGAAGTAGCAAGACGTACCTGAAATCTTGCATGTTTATGAGACAGAAAAAAGGACACCAGCAATCCTACCATCATGTAAAACAATTACAGGCTTTCGTTTTACACTCACTTGGCAGGACGGTAGTACCTCCCTGGGCGGTTGCTGTCTACCAACCTACTACCTATATATATATATATATATATATATATATATATATATATATATATATATATATATATATATATATATATCTAACACACCAGCCGTATCCCACCGAGGCGGGGTGGCCCAAAAGGAAAAACGAAAGTTTCTCCTTTCAAATTTAGTATATATATATATATATATATATATATATATATATATATATATATATATATATATATATATATATATATATATATATATATATATATATATATATATATATATATATATATATATATATATATGTGTGTGTGTGTGTGTGTACTCACCTAGTTGTACTCACCTAGTTGAGGTTGCGGGGGTCGAGTCCGAGCTCCTGGCCCCGCCTCTTCACTGATCGCTACTAGGTCACTCTCCCTGAGCCGTGAGCTTTATCATACCTCTGCTTAAAGCTATGTATGGATCCTGCCTCCACTACATCGCTTCCCAAACTATTCCACTTACTGACTACTCTGTGGCTGAAGAAATACTTCCTAACATCCCTGTGATTCATCTGTGTCTTCAGCTTCCAACTGTGTCCCCTTGTTACTGTGTCCAATCTCTGGAACATCCTGTCTTTGTCCACCTTGTCAATTCCTCTCAGTATTTTGTATGTCGTTATCATGTCCCCCCTATCTCTCCTGTCCTCCAGTGTCGTCAGGTTGATTTCCCTTAACCTCTCCTCGTAGGACATACCTCTTAGCTCTGGGACTAGTCTTGTTGCAAACCTTTGCACTTTCTCTAGTTTCTTCACGTGCTTGGCTAGGTGTGGGTTCCAAACTGGTGCCGCATACTCCAATATGGGCCTAACGTACACGGTGTACAGGGTCCTGAATGATTCCTTATTAAGATGTCGGAATGCTGTTCTGAGGTTTGCCAGGCGCCCATATGCTGCAGCAGTTATTTGGTTGATGTGCGCTTCAGGAGATGTGCCTGGTGTTATACTCACCCCAAGATCTTTTTCCTTGAGTGAGGTTTGTAGTCTCTGGCCCCCTAGACTGTACTCCGTCTGCGGTCTTCTTTGCCCTTCCCCAATCTTCATGACTTTGCACTTGGTGGGATTGAACTCCAGGAGCCAATTGCTGGACCAGGTCTGCAGCCTGTCCAGATCCCTTTGTAGTTCTGCCTGGTCTTCGATCGAGTGAATTCTTCTCATCAACTTCACGTCATCTGCAAACAGGGACACCTCAGAGTCTATTCCTTCCGTCATGTCGTTCACAAATACCAGAAACAGCACTGGTCCTAGGACTGACCCCTGCGGGACCCCGCTGGTCACAGGTGCCCACTCTGACACCTCGCCACGTACCATGACTCGCTGCTGTCTTCCTGACAAGTATTCCCTGATCCATTGTAGTGCCTTCCCTGTTATCCCTGCTTGGTCCTCCAGTTTTTGCACCAATCTCTTGTGTGGAACTGTGTCAAACGCCTTCTTACAGTCCAAGAAAATGCAATCCACCCACCCCTCTCTCTCTTGTCTTACTGCTGTCACCATGTCATAGAACTCCAGTAGGTTTGTGACACAGGATTTCCCGTCCCTGAAACCATGTTGGCTGCTGTTGATGAGATCGTTCCTTTCTAGGTGTTCCACCACTCTTCTCCTGATAATCTTCTCCATGATTTTGCATACTATACATGTCAGTGACACTGGTCTGTAGTTTAATGCTTCATGTCTGTCTCCTTTTTTAAAGATTGGGACTACATTTGCTGTCTTCCATGCCTCAGGCAATCTCCCTGTTTCGATAGATGTATTGAATATTGTTGTTAGGGGTACACATAGCACCTCTGCTCCCTCTCTCAATACCCATGGGGAGATGTTATCTGGCCCCATTGCCTTTGAGGTATCTAGCTCACTCAGAAGCCTCTTCACTTCTTCCTCGGTTGTGTGCACTGTGTCCAGCACTTGGTGGTGTGCCCCACCTCTCCGTCTTTCTGGAGTCCCTTCTGTCTCCTCTGTGAACACTTCTTTGAATCTCTTGTTGAGTTCTTCACATACTTCACGGTCATTTCTTGTTGTCTCTCCTCCTTCCTTCCTTAGCCTGATTACCTGGTCCTTGACTGTTGTTTTCCTCCTGATGTGGCTGTACAACAGTTTTGGGTCAGATTTGGCTTTCGCTGCTATGTCATTTTCATATTGTCTTTGGGCCTCCCTTCTTATCTGTGCATATTCGTTTCTGGCTCTACGACTGGTCTCCTTATTCTCCTGGGTCCTTTGCCTTCTATATTTCTTCCATTCCCTAGCACACTTGGTTTTTGCCTCCCTGCACCTTTGGGTAAACCATGGGCTCATCCTGGCTTTTTCATTATTCCTGTTACCCTTGGGTACAAACCTCTCCTCAGCCTCCTTGCATTTTGTTGCTACATATTCCATCATCTCATTAACTGGCTTCCCTGCCAGTTCTCTGTCCCACTGAACCCCGTTCAGGTAGTTCCTCATTCCTGTGTAGTCCCCTTTCTTGTAGTTTGGCTTCATTCGTCCTGGCCTTCCTGCTTCTCCCTCCACTTGTAGCTCTACTGTGTATTCGAAGCTTAAAACCACATGGTCACTGGCCCCAAGGGGTCTTTCGTATGTGATGTCCTCGATATCTGCACTACTCAAGGTGAATACTAAGTCCAGCCTTGCTGGTTCATCCTCTCCTCTCTCTCTTGTAGTGTCCCTTACGTGTTGGCACATGAAGTTTTCCAGTACCACCTCCATCATCTTAGCCCTCCATGTATCTTGGCCCCCATGTGGGTCCAAGTTCTCCCAATCGATCTCCTTGTGGTTAAAGTCACCCATGATCAGGAGCTTTGCCCTGCATGCATGAGCTCTTCTGGCCACTCTAGCCAGTGTATCAACCATCGCTCTATTGCTCTCGTCGTACTCTTGCCTTGGCCTCCTGCTGTTCTGTGGTGGGTTATACATCACTGCTATTACCACCTTGGGACCTCCAGAGTGAAGTGTTCCCGCTATGTAATCACTTTCTTCTCCGCTGTCTCCTCTCTCCAGCTCATCAAAATTCCAGCGATTTTTGATCAGCAACGCCACTCCTCCACCCCCCCTGTTCCCTCTGTCTTTCCTCAGGATTTGGTATCCCGTTGGAAAGATGGCATCTGTTATCATACCTGTAAGCTTGGTTTCTGTGAGAGCTATGATGTCCGGTGATGCTTCTTTGACTCTTTCATGCCACTCCTCCCACTTATTTGTTATTCCATCAGCGTTTGTGTACCATACCTTCAGTTTCCTTTCCAACACTGTGGTTTGGGGGGCCTGTGAGGGTGGGAGACCTGGTGGCATACTGTGGGATTCTATAGCTCGGTGTTGGGTGGAGGCTGTGGGTATGGATTGTAGTGTGTGTTGGGATGGTGTGATAGGTTGTATGGTTCTGAGAATAGTTGTGTGTGTGCTTGCCCTTGCTGTTCTGTTCTGCTCTGACTGACCTCTGCTGGTTCCATCCTTGTCTCTTTTCCTAGCTCCTTTCGCTTTTTTGTCCTCTCCCTCAGCTGCTGTCGTTCTGATTTTGTTCTGTCTCTGTCTAGGAACACCCTCTTGTACTCTTCCGAGTATTTCAATCGTGGTTTCTCTTGGAGGATCCTGTTCCACACTGTTTCCGTCCTGAGAATCAGCTTGATTGGTCGGTTTCTCCCCTTCGAGTACCCCCCTATTCTCTGAAAATTTGCAATCTCGTCCATCTCTTCACCTATTTCCGTGATGATTTTCTCAATCTCCTTTCTTTCTTCCTGCTGCCTTTCAGTGTGTGTCCTTTCCTCTCTCTCCTGAAGCCCATGGATAAACACTGATTTTGCCCTTTCTTCCTCCCATTGCCACACCCTCTGTGACTCTGGATCCTGCCTGTAGGTGGTCAGTTTCTCCCTTGATTTTTCCAGTGGCTCTTGATAGCCTGGTTGTGCCTCAGCATTCGACCTATCACCCTCTCCGTCTGCAACCAGCTGTTCTTCCCTTTCACTCCTTGGTCCTCCTTGGCAGGCTGATATGACCTTAGCATAATTCATAATTCCTTCCTTCCAGTTCGGCCTCGTAGCTTCATATGCTGTGTCTTCTCTGGTCACTGCCCCCGTAACTCGCTTCAGCCTATTTATCTCAACTTCTAGGACCCTTATCTTGGCTACTGCAGTTTCGACTTGTGCCTCCCAATTCTTTGTCTCTTCTCCAACCTCTTTTCCAATTTCACAGAGAGCTCTTTCTCCATTTTTTCAGAAAGCTCTCCTAATTTTCTCTCCCACTCTTGTTCCATCCTTTTCCACTGCTCCTCCATCCACTCCTCCCTACCAGAACCATTCTCATCTGATCCTTGGTTCCTGCGAGTCCCCACCATTTTTTTTTTTTTTTGTGAGAGAAGAGAGACGGGAAAGGTAGGAGAGAGAGAGGGGAAGAGTGAGAAGGGAAAGGGGCAGAGAGAGAGAGAGAGAGAGAGAGAGAGAGAGAGAGAGAGAGAGAGAGAGAGAGAGAGAGAGAGAGAGAGAGAGAGAGAGAGAAGGGAAGGTAGAGAGAGGGGGATAGTGAGAAGGAAAAAGGGGAAGAGAGTGAGAGAGAGAGGGGGAGAGAGAGTGAGGGGAAGGGTAGGAGAGGGGGAGAGTTAGAAGGGAAAATGGGGAAGAGAGAGAGCAAGAGAGAGAGAGGGAGAGAGGGAGAGAGAGGGAGAGAGGGAGAGAGGAAGAGAGGGAGGGAAAGTGAGAGAGAGAGAGAGGGGGAGGGAGAGTGAAGGGAAGGGTAGGAGAGGGGGAGAGTTAGAAGGGAAAATGGGGAAGAGAGAGAGCAAGAGAGAGAGAGAGAGAGAGAGAGAGAGAGAGAGAGAGAGAGAAAGAGAGAGAGGGAGTGTGTGTGTGTGGTGTGTGTGTGTGTGTGTGTGTGTGTGTGTGTGTGTGTGTGTGTGTGCGTCGTGCCGAATATGTAAAACTGGTCAACTAGCAAGAACTCATTTAAAATTAAGTCCTTTCTAAAATTTTCTCTTATACTTTTAAAGATATATGTTTTTCATTAATGTTAATGTAAAAATTTTTAATTTTGCACCAAAAGAATCTTAGAAAACTTACCTAACCTTATTATAACAAAAACAATTTATTTTAGCCTAGCCCAACTAAATATATTTTGGATTTGTTTACAGTAATTTAATACTAAACAAACACAGTGAAATATATTTTTTTCGTTAGGTTCAGAATGATTTTGGCGAAATTATTGCATACACAAATTTTCGCTTGTCCTATATGGCAAGATGAGCGTTGCTATTTAAGCCAAGATCGCAAGTTCTGCCTATTCGGCACGACATATATATATACTTTTTTTTCAACAAGTCGGCCGTCTCCCACCGAGGCAGGGTGACCCAAAAAGAAAGAAAATCCCCCCAAAAAAGAAAATACTTTCATCATTCAACACTTTCACCTCACTCACACATAATCACTGTTTTTGCAGAGGTGTACACAGTACAAAAGTTTAGAAGTATGTACGTATAAAAATACACAGTATATATATAGCTGTCCTAAACTTTCTAACTAAATCCTCACTTCTACGCTTGCCTACATCATTGCCTCCAGCATTGAGGCAAATAATAGGATTGATCCCATTACCGTTCATGATATTGTCAAGCCGGCTAATAATGTCCTCCATCCCAGCCCCAGGAAAGCAAACCCTCTGTCTCCTACTCCTGTCCTTCAAGCAGAATGCCCTATCCATGTATCTAACCTGGCTATCCCCAACAACAACAATATTCTTACCTTCCTTGGTGTCGTCCGTCGTGACGTTCCCAGTAGTCAACTCACATTCGTCGGGCAGCACTGAGAATGCATTAGATGCTTCCACAACAGTTTCCACAGCAATCTCTTCTTCATCGTTTCTACCTTTCCATTCATCTTCTTGATCGTCAACTTCATTCCAAGCTGTCCAGCCACTGACCAGTTTTCCTTCTTGACCTGAGGACTCAAAACAGGAGGACTACTACGAATCTTCTTGTTTTCCTCGGTTAGTCGCCGAATCTTCATCTTCGCTACCCTCAATTCTTCCTTAAGCTGCTGGTAAAGTTGCTCGATGGAGGGCATCTTGGTTCAGTCCACGGAGAGCACACAAGTCACTTCTTCACAGAGTTAAGTACAGGTCACCACTGAGTTAAGTACAGGTATTGGTTTGGAAATAGAGTAGTTGATGAGTGGAACAGTCTACCTAATTGGGTTATTGAGGCTAGGACATTGGGTAGTTTCAAATTTAGGTTGGATAAATATAAAAGTGAGAGGTGGTTGGATTTGAGTGGGACTTGCAAATGAGTGGATAGTTATCAGAGCTTATTTCTTGGGTAGCATTGAGGATTGGGTTGGGAAAATGTTTCGTTAGTGGGATGAATTGTAAAGGATCTGCTGAGCATAGGCCAACAGGCCTGCTGCAGTGGTCCTCCTTTCTTATGTTCTTATATCCCTCCAAACTGCCAATATCTCAAACCCCTCCTTTAGAGTGCAGGCATTGTACTTCCCATTTCCAGGACTCAAGTCCAGTAATATAAAATAACCAGTTTCCCTGAATCCCTTCACTAAATATTACCCTGCTCACACTCCAACAGCTCGTCAGGTCCAAAATACTATTTGTCTCCATTCACTCCTAACACGCTCACGCACGCTTGCTGGAAGTCCAAACCCCTCGCCCACAACACCTCCTTTACCCCCTCCCTCCAACCTTTTCGAGGACCACCCCTACCCCGCCTTCCTTCACCTACAGATTTATACGCTCTTCATGTCATTCTACTTTGATCCATTCTCTCTAAATGATCAAACCACCTCAACAAACCCTCTTCAGCCCTCTGACTAATACTTTTATAAACTCCACACCTTCTCCTAATTTCCACACTCCGAATTTTCTGCATAATATTTACACCACACATTGCCCTCAGACAGGACATCTCCACTGCCTCCAATCGTCTCCTCGCTGCAGCATTTACAACCCAAGCTTCACACCCATATAAGAGTGTTGGTACTGCTATACTTTCATACATTCCCTTCTTTGCCTCCATAGATAATATCTTTTGCCTCCACATATACCTCAATGCACTACTCACCTTTTTTCCTTCATCAAATCTATGATTAACCTCATCCTTAATAAATCCATCCGCTGACACGTTAAGTCCCAAATATCTGAAGACATTCACTTCCATACTTCTCCTCCCCAATTTGATATTCAATTTTTCTTTATCTAAATAATTTGATATTCTCACCACCTTACTCTTTTCTATGTTCACTTTCAACTTTCTACCTTTACACACACACACCCAAATTCGTCCACTAACTTTTGCAATTTTTCTTTAGAATCTCCCATAAGCACAGTATCATCAGCAAAATGACACTTACCATTTTGTATTTAATTCCGCATAATTTAATCCCACCCCTCTCCCGAACACCCTAGCATTTACTTCTTTTACAACCCCATCTATAAATATATTAAACATCCATTGTGACATTACACATACCTAAGACCTACTTTTACTGGGAAGTAGTCTCTCTCTCTTCTACACACCCTAACCTTAGCCTCACTATCCTCATAAAAACTCTTTAGAGCATTTAGTAACTTACCACCTATTCCATATACTTGCAACATCTGCCACATTGCTTCCCTATCCACTATCATATGCCTTTTCTGAATCCATAAATGCAATAAAAACTTTCCTACTTTTATCTAAATACTGTTCACATATATGCTTCAATATAAACACTTGATCTACACATCCCCTACCCACTCTAAAACCTCCTTGCTCATCCGCAATTCTACATTCTGTCTTACCTCTAATTCTTTAAATAATAACCCTACTGTAAACTTTTCCTGGTAAACTTATTCCTCTATAATTTTTACAATCACTTTTGTCCCCCTTCCCTTTATATAAAGGGTCTATACACGCTCTCCGCCAATCCCTAGGTACCTTCCCCACTTTCATACATTTATTAAACAAAAATACCAACCATTCCAACACTATGTCCCCCCATGCTTTTAACATTTCTGTCATGATCCCCTTTTATTCTACGTAATGCCTCACGTACCTCCCCCACACTCACATCCTGCTCTTCTTCACTCCTAAAAGATGGTATACCTCCCTGGCCAGTGCATGAAATTACCGCCTCCCTTTCTTCGTCGACATTTAAAAGTTCCTCAAAATATTCTCGCCATCTTCCCAAAACCTCCATCTCCCCATCCACTAACTCCCCTACTCTGTTTTTAACTGACAAATCGATTTTTTCCCAAGGCTTTCTTAACTTGTTTAACTTACTCCAAAATTTTTTCTTATTTTCATTAAAATTTCTTGACCGTACCTCTCCCACTCTGTCATCTGCTCTTCTTTTGCACTCTCTCACCACTCTCACCTTTCCTTTACTCTCAATATACTCTGCTCTTCTTATAACACTTCTGCTTTGTAAATATCTCTCAAAAGCTATCTTTTTCTCTTTTATCACACCCTTTACTTCATCATTCCACCAATCACTCCTCTTTCCTCCTGCACCCACCCTCCTATAACCACAAACTTCTGCCCCACATTCTAATACTGCATTTTTAAAACTATTCCAACCCTCTTCAACCCCTTCCCCACTACTCATACCTGCACCAGCCCACCTTTCTCCCTATAGTTGCTTATATTTCACCCGAACTTCCTCCTCCCTTAGTTTATACATTTTCACCTCTCTCTTAATTGTTGTTGCCATTTTCCTCTTATCCCATCTACCTTTTACTCTAACTGTAGCTACAACTAGATAATGATCGATATATCAGTTGCCCCTCTATAAACGTGTACATCCTGGAGCCTACCAATCAATCTTTTATCCACCAACAAATAATCTAACAAACTACTTTCATTACGTGCTACATCATACCTTGTATATTTATTTCTCCTCTTTTTCATAAAATATGTATTACTTATTACCAAACCTCTTTCTACACATAGCTCAATTAAAGGCTCCCCATTTTAATTTACCCCTGGCACCCCAAATTTATCTACTACTCCCTCCACAACATTTTTACCCACTTTAGCATTAAAATCCCCAACCACAAGTACTCTTACACTTGGTTCAAAACTCCTCATGCATTCACTCAACATTTCCCAAAATCTCTTTACTCTATATTTCTCTCTTCCTCAGGTGTATATACACTTACTATAACCCACTTCTCACATCCAACCTTTATTTTACTCCACATAATCCTTGAATTAATACATTTATAGTCCCTCTTTTCTTGCCATAACTTATCCTTCAACATTATTGCTACTCCTTCTTTAGCTCTAACTCTATTAGAAACCCCTGACCTAATCCCATTTATTCCTCTCCACTGAAACTCTCCCACTCCCTTCAGCTTTGTTTCACTTAAAGCCAGGACATCCAGCTTCTTCTCATTCATAACATCCACAATCATCTCTTTCTTATCATTTGCACAACATCCACACACATTCACACTTCCCACTTTGACAATTTTCTTCTTATTCTTTTTAGTAATTTTTACAGGAAAAGGGGTTACTAGCCCATTGTTCCCGGCATTTTAGTTGACTTTTGTAACACACATGGCTTACGGAGGAAAGATTCTTATTCCACTTCCCCATGGATATAAAAGGAAAAGTAATTAGAACAAGAACTAAGATAAAATCAAAGAAAACTCAGATGAGTGTGTATAAATAAACATGTACATGTACGTTTAGTGTGACCTAAGTGTAAGTAGAAGTAGCAAGACGTACCTGTAATCTTGCATATTTATGAGACAGACAAAAGACACCAGCAATCCTACCATTATGTAAAACAATTACAGGACTGTAGTACCTCCCTGGGTGGTTGTTGTCTACCAACCTACTACTATATCTCGCAAGAATTCTGTTGCTCAGTTAAACTACATCTTCCACGTAGTCAGGTCATTTATCGCCATATCCCCAACAAGGCGCGTAACGTACGCAAAACAGCCACTAATAAAAAAATAAAAAAGAAAAAAAAAAGAGCTTGCCAGTATATTCCTTCTCCACATTCCTGAAAACCAGCTAAAAATGTTTAGAATTACCACTAAAATTAAGTCTTTTCTGTCTTTAGGATGGATCAAGATGCTGGGAAAATAAAAATACTTTTTTAAGCCAGATCATGGAGATTATTTTTAGTATTGTTATTTCTGGTACTTTGGTTTATCATCACTGGTGTTTGTGCATGCTAGAAAAATATGTCCTTTGCTATTCTATTAAAAAAAAAACAATTCCCTAAATGTTTACAACGTTTAAGAAAACTTCAAGTAGTGAACAACGTTACTTGGTCGTCCACACGATATTCCACAACTTTATTAAGTACGACCATAATGAAGATTAATTGTTAACCTCTGCGGATAGAGTTATTTTTTACTTAACTAGAATTATATAATTAAAAATCGATAATTTTTTTTTAAACTTCTCAACGTCGCTTTTAGTATAGATGAAATGTGGCCCAATTTTCATTGCAAAGTGTTCCTAAAAATTTGTGCATAAAGTATTTCTAATGACTATTTGATTTATATTTTAGGTTATAAAATCATTTACGACTAAAATAATCACAAAAAAATAATATTTTCCCAGGAATACGTCAGCTAAGACTTAAATAATATTTCCACTTCACCCATCATATAGGTCGCTGATACAGAAATTCATTACTTATTGTTTCACTGTTCTCAGTCATTACTTAAACTTATATTAATGTTAAATCTAAACAAGTCATACTCATCGAAAACAATGTTTGATATTTTCGTCTTAGGTCAAAAATGTCAGTTTTCTTCCCGCCACTACAGTGCCAGGTTCCCGGCAACAACAGTGCCAGGTTCCCGGCAACAACAGTGCCAGGTTCCCGCCACAACAGTGCCAGGTTCCCGCCACAACAGTGCCAGGTTCGTGCCAGACTAAACATTATGATAATGACAATCTCAGAATATTGAAAAAAAAATAACAGTTCCGCTAGCAATTATATATCACTTTTTTTAGGATAAAACCATAAGGTTCAACACTTAATTATTAACAACTCTCTGATGTACAGGTTTGTGTTGTTCTCTGCAACACAGGACTGAGTTTACTGCAGTTACTGCAACTGACAAGTGTCGACTTATTGGTGGTCCTAATCCTGCACACATTAAATACATCCAGGTGTTTACTGTCACCCTAGTAAACTCTGGTGTAGACTCGTGGGAACCAGACAACAACGATCACCAGAGCTAGTCTGCAACATACTGTATTTCCCACAAGTTTCGTATTAAAAGCTATCAGAAGCAACAACAAGGATAATTCCCAAGTATTGATACAACTGACAGTTAGCAACACTGTGTTTATTGGTCAGGTGTATTTATAGTAGTAATATGGACATACCTGTCATGCGGTGCCAGAGTTGTCCCACGATAACCAGTAATCCACACTTACCTGTAAAGGAAAACAAAAGAAGGAATATTATATTAATCATCTTCCTCTACCATTAAGACCTTAATATCATAATAAATTTACATTAACTATTGCAAATTAATTATTTCATTCGACACACCCGCATGGGCAGGAGTCTCCTTATTACGCTGGAGCAACAGGAGCTTCGTGAACAAGTGTTACTGGGGGCTGATTATTATAATCAAAACTAAGCGCTAAACCACCAGGGTCATACAGCACTACAAGGTAGAGGTTGTAAGGTTAGTGAAGATTGTTAAAGGAAGTTTAATCAAAGGTTGTGTAATAAATTTGCTGTTGTCAAAATGTCAAAGATAGAGTCTGTGTCTAAGGTGGGGCTGTCAGCGAGGAGGTAAGATAGAGTAAGTGTGTTAGAGCAGTGATGACGTCGAAGGTAAATTCTCCGTGCTCGCTGATAGACTGGACCATCCAACAGAATATGGCAAAATTAAATTGGAACCTGACAACACAGTGGAACTGGGCGCCTCTCCATGAGATACCCATGAGTGAGACGTTTGCGACCAGTGTTGTGTAGCTCAATAATTTATGATAGCAGAAGACTGGTGAAATAGCGTTGGACTTGTACATTCAATTCGTGAAGCCATATTTGTCTCCAGTCTTTTTAATCTACTGAAATGAAACCACAAACTAATTACACTGCTATGTCATTATGTCACTAATTACACAGCTATATCAACCTTATTCAATGAGTATGAAATACAGGAGTTGGAACAAAGTAATAGGAACTCCTTGTTCTTTAATATTTTTTAGTTTCAGTGTGGAGTTGGTCCTCCATTGACAGCTAAAACAGCGCTAATTCGTAGAAAAATTCCAAAGACGACGGTGGAGGAAATTGGTTCCTGACTTGCATCTCCAACTGACCCCCACAGATGCTCGATAATATTTAGATCCAGTGATTGTGGAGGCCAATCCCAGTGTTCACCTTCACTTTCGTGTTATTCATAGCAGTTTTGAACATCTCTAGCGGTGTGAACTGGTGCATTATCGTCTTGGATGACAGAGCGAAAAGGGACCTCTAACACATTTAAATTGTTTATTCGGTTATTTGACAGTTCAGTCAGCAGGTGCTCATGTTATTTTGCTATATGAATCACAGAAGTAGATTGGTGCTTGCACTGAAAACTCTGGCCACGTTTATATCACGCCAACTAGCTTAAGGGAAGGAGTCCCTCAACTATTTTAATGCACTGCATCGAGTACTTCAGCAGACTTCATCAGCAAAGATTTTCTTACAACTTAAGGAATATCTGGTCATCAGTATTATATACTATATAATATGACGTCTAGAATTAGGAAGTGAACACGAAGAGAAAACGAGACTACTACGTTCAAGGGCAAAATGCACGGTCACTTAATGAGCTGAGAATATTTCATAAATCTGGTGGAAATATCTACCTTGCTACATTAAATATGGAGAAGTTAAGTTTGGTGATATTTTAGACATCCGAAATAACATACACGATGTTCACACTAATACCACTGCTATGATAAAATTCGCATAATCATTGCCAAGCTACAGTTGTTGAAGAGTTGCATCAAAGGAATACAGTTTTTTTTTTTTTTAACTGATCACATTCCTAATTCCTGCCCCGTCTAAGTATACTGCCCCCCTCCCCCGGGATGCCATGGTCAATGACATCCAGGTACTCACTAACTCCTAGTGAACAGGGACAGTAGGTGTAAGGAAATGTATCAAAAGTTTCCAACCGTGCCGGAGATCGATTCACGGACCTCTCGGTATGTGAGCTGAAATCTTAAACGCCTATGAATGTTTAAGATTTTGAGAATAAAAAAAAATATTATTGATGTTCTTTACAATGCAGACGTATCATGTTAAATAGTGCTGGTGCACTCAACGGCAGTGGTTGTGTTGGTGCCGAAGGGCCAGAGGCAGAGTCGTCTTGGGGGTTATAGGGCGATTTCTCTGTTATGTGCTGATTGTAAATTGTTTGCCAAGGTGTTGGGAAACCATATTAAATGTATCGTGGATCGTGTTGTCTCATCGGGACAGTATGGCCTTCTGGGTAGGTCAATGCTTTCTGGGCATTCCATTATTGATGATTTTGTGGGAGATATGATTGTTGACTGCAACAAATTATATGTGGGGGAAACATCAAGAGACCTCCAAACACGCATTTCAGAACACCAATATGCAAGCAGGACTGACGATACAAGGAATGCCTGTGTACAACATCGCAATTCACACAACCATTTAATTAACTACAGAAACTCAAGACTTATAGCCACAGAAGACAACACTCAATACAGAAGAATCCTGGAATCATCGCTTATCTCTATAACCAACAATTTCAACCAGAATAATGGCTTCTATAACATAGCTGAACCACTCGCCAAGGAACTTCTTCATCGCTATCCCACATAAGAACATAGAACACTGCAGAAGGTCTACAACTTGTCCAATACCCCTGCCAAGCTACCCAAGACTCTATAACCCCACCCGGTAGATCATCAGATGCAGCATTCTCCACCTGACCTCAACATTCTGAACATGACTATAAATACTCTCGTACCTTCCAACCCCAGGTAGATCCGTGTGTGACTTGAAAAAGCCCACTGTGTGGGTGAAACGTTGTCAATAAAGGATCACATTATACTGCATTAGTGTTTATATTTCCATTGTGTCGGTATTTTATACCATTTATTTCCATCTAATACACTCCTCTCACTACCACCGACACATACCAGCACAGATAGGGATATCTCCCATGACATCACACTCCATCCTGCGTTTACTTGGCGATCAGCGACGTCACACCCCACTTTTACTTCATTTAACTTAACGAGAGGAAGTTACTTGTTTCAACCTGTTATATCTCCAATATCTAAGATCACCACATTCAAGACTTCCTTATTCCTTCCTTATTCATCCGTATATCTCTTAGAGATATTTTAACCCAGAAGTCCCATCACGACGTAGGAGCCAGAGTGTAGTAGGTGGTGTTGGAGTGGTGATGGTTGCTCTGGCTCCTACGTCGTGATGGGCTGTCGGGGTTAAAATATCTCAGAGATATACGGATGAATAAGGAAGGATGTTTTAGGGATGATGTGGATGAGGAATGTGATATGCAACATAGGTGAGAAATGATAAATGCGATATGAATATTCATACCGCAATATGTCAAGTATAGGTTTTGGTGTATGTCTTAGTTAAGATGTGCATGTCTTAGTTGGAGGTGAATGACTTAGATTTGGTGTGTATGTCTCATGTCTTAAATTTGTGATTGAAATGTATAAGTTGTGGGTGTCTGTGTATTATTTTTTTTTTGTGATAGTGATATGTTATAGTGCTCATGTTATGTTATAGATGTTGGTGGAAGTGTCGTGGTATTTTTGTGTATGTCTTATTTTTGTGCGAATGTTTAAAAAATAAGTGTTTTCAGTGATCATAGTAGTTTTGAGATGCATGATCTTAGATTTTTGGTGATCTTGGTGATGAGTGTTGATAGATGATGGTAAACATGATATGGAATTGGTGATCGTGATTTTTGTGTGAATAATGATAAAAATGAGTGTTTTCTGTGATATTAGTGGTGGGGTCATAAAATCTGGCAATCGTCTTGGTTATAGTGTTCTTAGATAATGTAGGGTACAACAGGTTGAAACAAGGTGGGTTGGGTGTGATGTTACTAACCACCAAGTAAACACTGATGGGAGTGTGACGTCACTGGAGGTGACCTCGCCGGTCCTGTGAGGTGTGACATCGTGTGTTGGGTTGCTGGTAGTGAGGTGAGTGCGCTTAGATATTGTCAAATATGATTTTTTGTGTGAAAATTTATAAAAATGAGTGTTTTCTGTGATATTAGTGATTTTTGAGGTAAGTGAACATGGGTGATTGTTGTTGGTGGTTGTCTTAGATTTATGTGTGTACAAGATATGTTTTCAGTTGATGGTGATCATGTACTAAGTGTTTGTGTATTAGGCTTGTGTTCAAGTTTTTCTTTTTTTCTTTTTTTTGCGCCCATGGGGAGGGAGTTCTTGGTTATAGTGATTTGAGGGAATTTCTATAAAATGGATGTTAGCTGGTGATGCTAAACTTAGATTCTGGTGATTTTGACGGTGTTTTGGTAGTATTCAGTGGTGATTTGGTAGTAATCAGTAGTGTTTTGGGAGTATTCGGAGGTGTTTGATGGTGTTTTTTGAAGGTGTTCAAATGATGTGCAGAGTATTTTTTGAAGATGATCAGTGGTGTTTTGGTGATGTTCAGAGTTGGTTCAAAGTTAGTCAGTGTGTTAGTTATGGTAATGTCTCATGTCATAAGTGTATGAGTTAGTTTTTTTTTGTGCTAATGTTGTAAAGTCTGGAGAATGAGGGAGGAGTTTGGTGGATGAGATGTAATTTCGGTTAATGAAATGTGTAAGTGTGAATGAGAATGTGAATTGGTGGGTGAGTTAGAGAAGACAAAATGTTATGTGATCTTAGTAAAAGTATAGATAGTTTTAGTGATCTTCGTTATGATGATGTTTTAAGAGAATGTGTACAAAAATGTGTGATCTTAGTGGTGGGGTTATAGAATTTGGTAAACGTCTTGATTGTGGTGATCTTAGATATTGGAGATATAACAGGTTGAAACAAGTAACTTCCTCTCGTTAAGTTAAATGAAGTAAAAGTGGGGTGTGACGTCGCTGATCGCCAAGTAAACGCAGGATGGAGTGTGATGTCATGGGAGGTATCCCTATCTGTGCTGGTATGTGTTGGTGGTAGTGAGAGGAGTGTATTAGATATTGTATGGAGTTGGTGATTGTGATTTTTTGTGTGAATGTTTATAAAAATGAGTGTTTTCTGCGATCTTAGTGGTTTTGAGGTGAGTGGTGGTCATTGATGATGTTCTCAGTTGATCCTGGATGTTTTCATAAAGTTTTTTTTTGTGAGTATTCAAATGATTTATGAGAGTGTTCGAAGTAATCTTGGGTTGTTCTGTAGTGAGATGATAAAGGTTGTGAATGAGAGAATATTTCTTAAGAGATATTGAGAAAAGGTGGTCTCAAATGATGCACGAGAGTGTTTTGAAGGTGTTCAAAGTAAAGTGAGGTGTGTGTGTGTGTGTGTGTGTGTGTGTGTGTACTCACCTAGTTGTACTCACCAAGTTGAGGTTGCGGGGGTCGAATCCGAGCTCCTGGCCCCGCCTCTTCACTGATCGCTACTAGGTCACTCTCCCTGAGCCGTGAGCTTTATCATACCTCTGCTTAAAGCTATGTATGGATCCTGCCTCCACTACATCGCTTCCCAAACTATTCCACTTACTGACTACTCTGTGGCTGAAGAAATACTTCCTAACATCCCTGTGATTCATCTGTGTCTTCAGCTTCCAACTGTGTCCCCTTGTTACTGTGTCCAATCTCTGGAACATCCTGTCTTTGTCCACCTTGTCAATTCCTCTCAGTATTTTGTATGTCGTTATCATGTCCCCCCTATCTCTCCTGTCCTCCAGTGTCGTCAGGTTGATTTCCCTTAACCTCTCCTCGTAGGACATACCTCTTAGCTCTGGGACTAGTCTTGTTGCAAACCTTTGCACTTTCTCTAGTTTCTTCACGTGCTTGGCTAGGTGTGGGTTCCAAACTGGTGCCGCATACTCCAATATGGGCCTAACGTACACGGTGTACAGGGTCCTGAATGATTCCTTATTAAGATGTCGGAATGCTGTTCTGAGGTTTGCTAGGCGCCCATATGCTGCAGCAGTTATTTGGTTGATGTGCGCTTCAGGAGATGTGCCTGGTGTTATACTCACCCCAAGATCTTTTTCCTTGAGTGAGGTTTGTAGTCTCTGGCCCCCTAGACTGTACTCCGTCTGCGGTCTTCTTTGCCCTTCCCCAATCTTCATGACTTTGCACTTGGTGGGATTGAACTCCAGGAGCCAATTGCTGGACCAGGTCTGCAGCCTGTCCAGATCCCTTTGTAGTTCTGCCTGGTCTTCGATCGAGTGAATTCTTCTCATCAACTTCACGTCATCTGCAAACAGGGACACCTCAGAGTCTATTCCTTCCGTCATGTCGTTCACAAATACCAGAAACAGCACTGGTCCTAGGACTGACCCCTGCGGGACCCCGCTGGTCACAGGTGCCCACTCTGACACCTCGCCACGTACCATGACTCGCTGCTGTCTTCCTGACAAGTATTCCCTGATCCATTGTAGTGCCTTCCCTGTTATCCCTGCTTGGTCCTCCAGTTTTTGCACCAATCTCTTGTGTGGAACTGTGTCAAACGCCTTCTTGCAGTCCAAGAAAATGCAATCCACCCACCCCTCTCTCTCTTGTCTTACTGCTGTCACCATGTCATA
Organism: Cherax quadricarinatus; assembly: GCF_038502225.1. Taxonomy (NCBI): domain Eukaryota; kingdom Metazoa; phylum Arthropoda; class Malacostraca; order Decapoda; family Parastacidae; genus Cherax; species Cherax quadricarinatus. The sequence continues at coordinate 23,262 of NW_027196105.1, read as the reverse complement.
GAACTCCAGTAGGTTTGTGACACAGGATTTCCCGTCCCTGAAACCATGTTGGCTGCTGTTGATGAGATCGTTCCTTTCTAGGTGTTCCACCACTCTTCTCCTGATAATCTTCTCCATGATTTTGCATACTATACATGTCAGTGACACTGGTCTGTAGTTTAATGCTTCATGTCTGTCTCCTTTTTTAAAGATTGGGACTACATTTGCTGTCTTCCATGCCTCAGGCAATCTCCCTGTTTCGATAGATGTATTGAATATTGTTGTTAGGGGTACACATAGCGCCTCTGCTCCCTCTCTCAATACCCATGGGGAGATGTTATCTGGCCCCATTGCCTTTGAGGTATCTAGCTCACTCAGAAGCCTCTTCACTTCTTCCTCGGTTGTGTGCACTGTGTCCAGCACTTGGTGGTGTGCCCCACCTCTCCGTCTTTCTGGAGTCCCTTCTGTCTCCTCTGTGAACACTTCTTTGAATCTCTTGTTGAGTTCTTCACATACTTCACGGTCATTTCTTGTTGTCTCTCCTCCTTCCTTCCTTAGCCTGATTACCTGGTCCTTGACTGTTGTTTTCCTCCTGATGTGGCTGTACAACAGTTTCGGGTCAGATTTGGCTTTCGCTGCTATGTCATTTTCATATTGTCTTTGGGCCTCCCTTCTTATCTGTGCATATTCGTTTCTGGCTCTACGACTGTTCTCCTTATTCTCCTGGGTCCTTTGCCTTCTATATTTCTTCCATTCCCTAGCACACTTGGTTTTTGCCTCCCTGCACCTTTGGGTAAACCATGGGCTCATCCTGGCTTTTTCATTATTCCTGTTACCCTTGGGTACAAACCTCTCCTCAGCCTCCTTGCATTTTGTTGCTACATATTCCATCATCTCATTAACTGGCTTCCCTGCCAGTTCTCTGTCCCACTGAACCCCGTTCAGGTAGTTCCTCATTCCTGTGTAGTCCCCTTTCTTGTAGTTTGGCTTCATTCGTCCTGGCCTTCCTGCTTCTCCCTCCACTTGTAGCTCTACTGTGTATTCGAAGCTTAAAACCACATGGTCACTGGCCCCAAGGGGTCTTTCATATGTGATGTCCTCGATATCTGCACTACTCAAGGTGAATACTAAGTCCAGCCTTGCTGGTTCATCCTCTCCTCTCTCTCTTGTAGTGTCCCTTACGTGTTGGCACATGAAGTTTTCCAGTACCACCTCCATCATCTTAGCCCTCCATGTATCTTGGCCCCCATGTGGGTCCAAGTTCTCCCAATCGATCTCCTTGTGGTTAAAGTCACCCATGATCAGGAGCTTTGCCCTGCATGCATGAGCTCTTCTGGCCACTCTAGCCAGTGTGTCAACCATCGCTCTATTGCTCTCGTCGTACTCTTGCCTTGGCCTCCTGCTGTTCTGTGGTGGGTTATACATCACTGCTATTACCACCTTGGGACCTCCAGAGTGAAGTGTTCCCGCTATGTAATCACTTTCTTCTCCTCTGTCTCCTCTCTCCAGCTCATCAAAATTCCAGCGATTTTTGATCAGCAACGCCACTCCTCCACCCCCCCTGTTCCCTCTGTCTTTCCTCAGGATTTGGTATCCCGTTGGAAAGATGGCATCTGTTATCATACCTGTAAGCTTGGTTTCTGTGAGAGCTATGATGTCCGGTGATGCTTCTTTGACTCTTTCATGCCACTCCTCCCACTTATTTGTTATTCCATCAGCGTTTGTGTACCATACCTTCAGTTTCCTTTCCAACACTGTGGTTTGGGGGGCCTGTGAGGGTGGGAGACCTGGTGGCATACTGTGGGATTCTATAGCTCGGTGTTGGGTGGAGGCTGTGGGTATGGATTGTAGTGTGTGTTGGGATGGTGTGATAGGTTGTATGGTTCTGAGAATAGTTGTGTGTGTGCTTGCCCTTGCTGTTCTGTTCTGCTCTGACTGACCTCTGCTGGTTCCATCCTTGTCTCTTTTCCTAGCTCCTTTCGCTTTTTTGTCCTCTCCCTCAGCTGCTGTCGTTCTGATTTTGTTCTGTCTCTGTCTAGGAACACCCTCTTGTACTCTTCCGAGTATTTCAATCGTGGTTTCTCTTGGAGGATCCTGTTCCGCACTGTTTCCGTCCTGAGAATCAGCTTGATTGGTCGGTTTCTCCCCTTCGAGTACCCCCCTATTCTCTGAAAATTTACAATCTCGTCCATCTCTTCACCTATTTCCGTGATGATTTTCTCAATCTCCTTTCTTTCTTCCTGCTGCCTTTCAGTGTGTGTCCTTTCCTCTCTCTCCTGAAGCCCATGGATAAACACTGATTTTGCCCTTTCTTCCTCCCATTGCCTCACCCTCTGTGACTCTGGATCCTGCCTGTATGTGGTCAGTTTCTCCCTTGATTTTTCCAGTGGGTCTTGATAGCCTTGTTGTGCGTCAGCATTCGACCTATCACCCTCTCCATCTGCAACCATCTGTTCTTCCCTTTCACTCCTTGGTCCTCCTTGGCAGGCTGATATGACCTTAGCATAATTCATAATTCCTTCCTTCCTGTTCGGCCTCGCAGCTTCATATGCTGTGTCTTCTCTGGTCACTGCCCCTGTAACTCGCTTCAGCCTGTTTCTGAAGAAATACTTCCTAACATCCCTGTGACTCATCTGAGTCTTCAGCTTCCAATTGTGACCTCTTGTTTCTGTGTCCCCTCTCTGGAACATCCTGTCTCTGTCCACCTTGTCTATTCCACGCAGTTTTTTGTATGTCGTTATCATGTCTCCCCTGACCCTCCTGTCTTCTAGTGTCGTCAGGCCGATTTCCCTTAACCTTTCTTCGTAGGGCATTCCCCTGAGCTCCGGAACTAACCTTGTCGTAAACCTTTGCACTTTCTCTAATTTCTTGACGTGCTTGACTAGGTGTGGATTCCAAACTGGTGCTGCATACTCCAGTATGGGCCTGACATACACAGTGTACAGTGTCTTGAACTATTCCTTCTTAAGGTATCGGAACGCTATTCTCAGGTTTGCCAGGCGCCCATATGCTGCAGCAGTTATTTGGTTGATGTGTGCCTCCGGAGACATGCTCGGTGTTATACTCACCCCAAGATCTTTCTCCTTGAATGAGGTTTGCAGTCTTTGGCCACCTAGACTATACTCTTTCTGCGGTCTTCTTTTCCCTTCCCCGATCTTCATGACTTTGCATTTGGCAGGGATTGAATTCGAGAAGCCAGTTGCTGGACCAGGTGTCCAGCCTGTCCAGGTCCCTTTGTGGTCCTTCCTGATTCTCATCTGATTGAATTCTTCTCATAAACTTCACATCATCTGCAAACAGGGACACTTCAGAGTCTATTCCATCTATCATGTCATTCACAAATACCAGAAACAGCGCAGGTCCTAGGACTGACCCCTGTGGAACCCCACTCGACACAGGTGCCCACTGTGATACCTCGCCACGTACCATGACTCGTTGTTGCCTCCCTGTCAGTATTCTCTGATCCATTGTGTGCCTTCCTGTTATATGCCCTGTGATGTGTGTGTTGTGTGCCTTGTGTGGAACTGTGTGTGTGAGTGTGTGTATGTGTGTGTTTGTGTGTGTGTATGTGTTTATGTATGTATGTATGTATATGTGTGTGTGTGTGTGTGTGTGTGTGTGTGTACTCACCTATTTGTACTCACCTATTTGTGGTTGCAGGGGTCGAGTCACAGCTCCTGGCCCCGCCTCTTCGCTGATTGCTACTAGGTCCTCTCTCTCCCTGCCCCATGAGCTCTATCATACCTCGCCTTAAAACTATGTATGGTTCCTGCCTCCACCACATCACTTTCTAGGCTATTCCATGGCCTGACTACTCTATGACTGAAGAAATACTTCCTAACATCCCTTTGATTCATCTGAGTCTTCAACTTCCAATTGTGACCTCTTGTGTCTGTGTCCCATCTCTGGAACATCCCGTCTTTGTCCACCTCGTCTATTCCGCGCAGTATTTTATATGTCGTTATCATGTCTCCCCTGACCCTCCTGGCCTCCAGTGTCGTCAGGCCGATTTCCCTCAACCTTTCTTCATAGGACAATCCCCGTAGCTCTGGGACTAGTCTTGTTGCAAACCTTTGCACTTTCTCTAATTTCTTGACGTGCTTGACTAGGTGTGGATTCCAAACTGGTGCTGCATACTCCAGTATGGGCCTGACGTAGATGGTGTACAGAGTCTTAAACGAATCCTTACTGAGGTATCGGAACGCTATCCGTAGGTTTGCCAGGCGCCCGTATGCTGCAGCAGTTATCTGATTGATGTGCGCCTCAGGAGATATGCTCGGTGTTATACTCACCCCCAGATCTTTTTCCTTGAGTGAGGTTTGCAGTCTTTGGCCATCTAAACTATATTGTGTCTGCGGTCTTCTTTGCCCTTCCCCAATCTTCATGACTTTGCATTTGGCAGGGTTAAATTCAAGGAGCCAGTTGCTGGACCAGGCTTGTAGCCTGTCCAGATCTCTTTGTAGTCCTGCCTGATCCTCGTCCGATTCGATTCTTCTCATTAACTTCACATCGTCTGCAAACAAGGACACTTCTGAGTCTATCCCTTCCGTTATGTCGTTCACGTATACCAAGAACAGCACAGGTCCTAGGACTGACCCCTGTGGAACCCCGCTTGTCACAGGCGCCCACTCTGACACCTCGTCGCGTACCATGACTCGTTGTTGCCTCCCTGTCAGATATTCTCTGATCCATTGCAGTGCCTTTCCTGTTATGTGTGCCTGGTCCTCTAGCTTTTGCAGTAACCTCTTGTGAGGAACTGTGTCGAAAGCCTTCTTGCAGTCCAAAAATACGCAGTCGATCCACCCCTCTCTCTCTTGTCTTACTTCTGTCACCTTGTCATAAAACTCTAGTAGGTTTGTGACACAGGATTTTCCTTCCCTGAAACCGTGCTGGTTGTCAATTATACACTTGTTTCTTTCCAGGTGCCCCACCACTCTCCTCCTGATGATCTTCTCCATGACCTTGCATACTATACACGTTAGTGATACAGGTCTGTAGTTTAGTGCCTCATGTCTGTCTCCCTTTTTAAAAATTGGGACTACATTTGCCATTTTCCATACCTCAGGGAGTTGCCCAGTTTCAAATGATGTGTTGAAGATCTTTGTTAATGGCTCACACAATATCTCTGCTCCCTCTTTAAGGACCCATGGAGAGATGTTGTCTGGTCCCACCGCCTTTGAGGTGTCAAGTTCGCATAGCAGCTTCTTCACCTCCTCCTTGGTTATATGTACCTCATCCAGCACTTGCTGGTGTGCCCCCCTGTTCTGATTTCTTGGAGTCCTACTGGTTTCCACTGTAAATACCTCTTTAAATCTTGTGTTGAGCTCCTGACATACCTCTCGGTCGTTTCTTGTGAATTCCCCATCACCCTTCCTCAGTCTGATTACCTGGTCCTTGACTGTTGTTTTCCTCCTGATGTGGCTGTACAACAGCTTCGGGTCAGTCTTTACTTTTGATGCTATGTCATTTTCATATTGTCTCTGAGCCTCCCTTCTTATCTGTGCATATTCGTTTCTGGCTCTTCGGCTGATTTCTTTATTTTCCTGAGTTCTCTGTCTTCTGTACCTTTTCCATTCTCTAGTACACCTAGTTTTTGCCTCCCTACACCTTTGGGTGAACCAAGGACTCGTTCTGTTCTTCCCATTATTTCTGTTTCCCTTGGGAACAAACCTCTCCTCTGCCTCCTTGCATTTTGTTGCTACATAGTCCATCATTTCTTGTACTGGTTTTCCTGTCAGTTCCCTCTCCCACTGAATGTCTTGAAGGAAGTTCCTCATGCCTGAGTAGTTCCCCCTTTTGTAGTTTGGTTTTTCCCAGCCTATTCCTGCTACTCTCTCCACTTGGAGCTCAACTATGTAGTCGAAGCACAGAACCACATGATCACTAGCTCCCAGGGGCCTTTCATACATGATACCCTCGATGTCCGAACTACTCATGGTGAATACAAGGTCCAACCTTGCTGGTTCATCCTCTCCTCTCTCTCTGGTAGTGTCTCTAACATGTTGATGCATGAGGTTCTCCAGTACCACATCCATCATCTTGGCTCTCCATGTTTCGGGACCCCCATGGGGCTCCAGGTTTTCCCAGTCAATCTCCTTGTGATTGAAATCACCCATAACTAGTAACTTTGCTCCCCCCATGTGTGCTCTCCTGGCCACCTCGGCTAGTGTGTTGATCATTGCTCTGTTGCTCTCATCGTATTCTTCTCTTGGCCTCCTGCAGTTCTGTGGTGGGTTGTACATTACTGCAATTATCACCTTATGTCCCTCAGACTGGATTGTTCCTACTAAGTAGTCCCTTTCGCCCATGCCATCCATTCCTTCCATTTTCTCAAAACCCCACTGGTTTTTAATGAGCAGTGCAACTCCTCCTCCCCCTCTCCTCCCTCTGTCTTTCCTGAAGATTTGATATCCGGATGGAAAGATTGAATCTGTTATTATTCTGGTGAGTTTTGTTTCTGTGAGTGCTATTATGTCTGGGGATGTCTCTTTGATTCTTTCGTGCCACTCCTCATACTTGTTTGTTATTCCATCTGCATTTGTATACCACACCTTCAACTTCTTTTCTAAGACTGTGGTCTGGGAAGTATATTGGGGTTGGGGAAGTGGGAGACCTGGTAAGGAACTATGGGTTGTTGCTGTGGGGGTGAAGTTTGTAATGTAGTGGGTGGGGGCATTGGATGTGGCATGGGTGTTTTGATTTAGAGTGTTTGGTTGCACTGGGGTTGACCTGGTTGGGAGGCTTCTATAGAAAGTTGTGAGGGAGGCTGTATTAGATCTTCTTCCTGGGTCTGGGATCTCCTGTCTGTCTTCTCCATCCCCTCTCTTTCCTCCTTTCGCCTTTGTACCATCTCTCTCAGTTTCTTCCTTTCTTCTTGTGTTCTGTCGCGGTCGAGATACACCCTCCTGTATGCCGTCATGTCCCTTAATCGTGCTTTCTCCTGCAGTATCCTGGTCCGAGTCGCTTCTGCCTTGAAGGTCACTCTCACTGGCCGGGTTCTTTTTTTTACAAACCCCCCTATTCTCCGAAAATTTTCCAGCTGGGTCATATCGTCTTCTCCTATTGCTTTCATGATGCTTTCAATTGCTTTTTTTTCCCCTTGTTTTCTTGCTTCATATGTTTCCCCTTCGACTTCCTGGAGCCCATACACAAAGACTGACCTCACCCTTTCATTCTCCCACTGCATATCCCTGTGTATCCCCTCATTTAATTTGGTTTCCTCCACTGCAGCTTTCCTTTCATCAGTTTCACTGGCTAATGTACTTGGGCTCAGTGGCCTGTCATTTTCCCTTCTCGGCTTTCCTTGGGCTCTGTTGTTGTCTGTTAGGGCCTCCACATAAAGCTTAGCTCTTTCATTTGCTACAGTCTCCTCTGATAGAGCATCTCCATGCAGTTGTGCCCCTTCTTTCCCTACAGTCCCCTTATTTGTGGCTGAGGTAGCAGTCTCTGTTGTCAATCCCAAAATGTTCTTTAGTTCTTTAGGCTGTTTCAGATTTTTCAGTTCCTCTTCTAAACTCTGTATCCTAGCTTCTGCTGCTTTGACATGCACCTCCCACTTCCTGCTTTCCATATCTATCCTCTCTTCCATTCTCATGCTAAGTTCTTCTAGTTTCTTTTCCCATTCATGATCCCTTTTTATGAGCTCTGCTGCCCAATCTTCCTTTGCATTTTCCTCCTCCTGTCCCTTGGTTTTTCTTGTTGCTCTCTGGCAACCCATTTTTGTTTTATCCTGATTGCCTCAGAGTGGGAAACCTATGTAGTTCTGTATGTTAGGTTAGTAGTGTGTGTGTCAGAGTGTGGGGGGGGGGGGGAAGTAGTGGAGGAACTGTGGCTATTTGGGAGCTGAGTGGGGAGGGGTGGGGAGGGTTTGGGGTGATCGGGGGAGGGGAGGGTGATCGAGGGAGGGGATGGATCAGGGGAAGTAGTGAGATGTCGGTGGTGAGGGGGGAGTGTGTGTGTGTCTGGATATGTGTGTGTGTGTGTGTGTGTGTGTGTGTGTGTGTGTGTGTGTGTGTGTGTGTGTGTGTGTGTGTGTGTGTGTGTGTGTAATTTTGTGTGTAATTGTGTGTGGAATTATGTGTGGGTTTATTATGTACTGAAAGGTAGGTGGCTTGTGCGTTTAAGGTAAGTCTCAGTGGTCCTTGGCTGCCCACACCTTCTTGTGACCTGACCAACCTCCTGGGACTTACCGCACTTACAGTGTGTGTGTGTGTGTGTGTGTGTGTGTGTGTGTGTGTGTGTGTGTGTGTGTGTGTGTGTGTGTGTGTGTGTGTGTGTGTGTGTGTGTGTGTGTGTGTGTGTGTGTGTGTGTGTGTGTGTGTGTGTGTGTGTGTGTGTGTGTGTGTGTGTATGTGTGTGTGTGTGTGTGTGTGTGTGTGTGTGTGTGTGTGTGTGTGTGTGTAATTATGTGTCGAATTATGTGTGGGTTTATTATGTGTCTGAAAAGTAGGTGGCTTGTGCTTGGAGTGTAATGTAGATTCTCAGTTGTCGCTTGTGTCCACAACCTCTTGTGACCTGACTCCCTTGCAGTGTTGCCTATATCACCTGCTTATAGTGAGTTAATCGCCTTGTTCAATGGATTACCATTTGCTAAACCTTATTGAATACTTGAGTGCCTATTCTTTATCGTGCTATGAGAGTTAGACCATTCACATTCAGCTTGGCGGTTAAATTGGAACCTGGACCCCACACCCAAACAACCACTCATAGGTGATACAGTACTTGTAGTGCAGCTGTAGCAGTGTAGATTGTCCAGGTCGATGTGACGTCCTGGAGTAGATCCAGCTCGATGTACGTCCTGGCGTAGATCCACCTCAATTTCTTCTCGTTAATAATGTACCCTATTCACTGTATTTCTTTCACTGGTCACACTATTGTTTCACTTTATTAAAATCTTGGGTGACACTTGGCAACGCCGCCTTCACACTAGCCTGCGCCACAACGCTTTTATTTTCCAGATCACTTTCAAAATTGTGGCTCTCCCCACACTTGTGTGGCTCAGGCAATTAAAAAAAAAACACTTCTAGGATTGTTGACTACCCTGACACACTTAGCAACCCTTGCAGAACACTTGTAGCCCTCAAAAACACTTAAATCCCCGGAGCACCGACGAGTGTGTGTGTGTGTGTGTGTGTGTGTGTGTGTGTGTGTGTGTGTGTGTATGTATGTGTGTGTGTGTATGTGTGTGTGTGTGTGTGTGTGCCCCCACTTCTAAGTATTCATACTGCTAATAAATACCGGTAGATACCAGTAATTCTAAGCTTACCAATACTTGTAACACTTATCGATTCTACTTCTAAAATTCAGAAAGTAGCTAGGTTGTAAAATTTAGCTTGTCTCAGCTTAAGTGTCTGACGTTATCCCTCACTACCGCTTTACTCCTTGCACTCTCCTCTATGCTATTTCTACTCTAATTCTGGTAATGGCTTGCAGGAGTGAGTGACCAGTATCTAACAGTGATGCAGGACCAGACTCAATCTTGCAAAAATGCAACCTCAACAGGTGAGCAATATTGCGCTGGCAGCGGTGTGATGACAAGTTGCCAGAAGCTGATGACGTAGTCTTCGTACATAGCCTTCTCTCACTATTTTGTAACTCCTTCACCCGTGATGTTTATAACCATATATGCTCATGCATCCCGCGTTCCTCAAGTGATTTCACTTATTACATAATACACTTCACATTCGGTGTTACACTTTATATGTATAATGGCATACAAACTGTTGTGACGTCACTGCTTCAGTAGGCCTACTGCCACCTTCCCTTGTTGTATATTTTATTTTTTCTTTCTCCTTTTGCTTATTAACTTTTTCACTCTCACATTACGGTGCCCCACATTTCACTTGTTAACCAAACGCTGGTAATTCTTGATCACCCGTTTCCACACTCACTTTGATCTTTTAATGTTTGTATCTGTGTGGCAACAGTGCCTAGTAGATCCACAACGGTGTGGCACTTTAAAAAGAAAATACTGAATTTAGGTTTCCCCTCGAATTTTTTCAACTAATAACTATAGTTATCACTCGTAGGTTTGTTCACTGATGTCAGCATAGTTGCTGATCCCTGTGTTGTATAGCATATCATATAGTATAATCCATGTGCTTTAGATAGGAGATCCCTTTTAGGCCTGTGACTGTTTGTGTGACGTCACGGGATGTGCATGTGTACGTTCGTACCTCTGCCACCCTCTCAGTCGGCGTTTGACATAGGCTAGGACAGGCTGAGGCTGGGCTCCATCTCTCCATCATCACAGTCTGACAATATATATCGTTACCATCCAACAAGTGTGTCTACCTTCAACCCTCGATATCTCCATTTAAGAACCCCTACGATAAATGGTGGCAATAGAGGGCCTGTAATTCTGACGATTACAGCGATTTCTGGAGATAAATTTCGACCGAGCCGACCATCTTGTGAGTAGGCCTACCGAGGTTAACGCCAGCCAGCTACTCTCTCAAGCTCCTACCAGCTTCTACATTATTCACTGGTCAGTCTCTTTGTATTAGTGTTTATCTGCTTATTTGCATCACTCCCGAGGGGTTGACCCGAGTTTGCAAAATAAGCCAGCTTCCAGTCTGTGGTGAGGGAGTCCAGTCCAGCCTAGTCTACTCCATCCAGTTCCTTTGCCTGCCAAGCCAGCTTTCCACCCCTGCTGTGCTCATCGTGAGAAGTTATCAAGCTATTCTGTGTGAAGGGTTAAGATAAGCCAGCTAGCAACTAACCCAGGTGTCTTACCCCAGTACTCAAGCAAGCCACGTGAGTAGTATTCATCGCTTGTGATTCAAGTTCCAAGCCATCCTGAGAGCTCCTTTTCATCCTTGTGGTGTTGTGGTATTTCGTGGGTGTATTTTAAGCCAGTCAGCTTAGAATATCTTCACGCCAATGTGGGTGTCCGCAGTGAGGCTTAACGCCGTTCAATCCATAGGCCCACGACCACGTGTGTCTCACCACCGGTCTCAGCCCTGCCCTTTACCCACAAACCCAACCACTCTCACTGTGTTGTGGTACTCACCCAACCTCTACCAGTGTTTTGGTACACTACTAAGGGTTATAGCACCATATTTTAAGGACCACATAGGGGGTCAAGAGCTAGAGTGTGTTTCGTGCCACCGTTGAAAGCCTCCTGTGTGAAGTCTATCGTCGATGTAAGCGCAATTCTACGATCACGTGTGCAGAGGACAGCAGCAAGACGACATAAACAATCCTCTACTCTTCACTACCATCAACCTCATTCTTCATCAAGTCGTTACAGCGATAATATTTTTTTTTCATAGAGACATTTGCGAGTGTTGAGACATTTCTTTTGTGTTTCCAGTGATTTTCTTAGTGACATTCAGTGACTCTCGATCAGACTCAGTGTTTATTTGCAATAATCTTTTATCTCCTTAATTCAGTGTTAATTTTCGTGCTTTATCTTATGTCTGTTGTGTTGTGTGTCTTTTTATACACTTGAAGTAAGTACTTAGTGTTTTTCCTTTGTTGTGTGTGCAACATATGAGCAATATAGAACTTGTGTTTACACTTCAGAATCACCTTGTGTTCTCAGTATTCCAGTGAAGTATTTCAGTAATTTATTTAGTTGTATTCTGCATCACAACTCAGTGTTGTCTGTTATATTTTTTTTTCTTCCCAGCATTTGTGTATTCTTGTTTTGTTCCCTGTGTGTTGAACATTCTTGTGTTCATATTCTTTCATTTAGCCAGTGTCTAATTTGTCTTATTTCCACAGACAATAGTGCCATTATTTTGTGCAAGCAAGAAATTATTTACAAAATTTTTCACACATCAAGTTTCATTGCAAGAAAATTTTAGTATTGTGTTTATGTTGATGTGTTGTGTTCTGCATCACTAAGTGTTCAAGCTTTTTTGTTCTGTGTTTTAGCACCTATTATTTTTCATGTTTCATTGAACAAATTCACTCTTATTGCAATTTTAAGTTCTTCTTTTAGAGTAAATTGTTCCTTTGCTTGTTTAGTGTTGCTTGAGTGCAGTTAAGAGTTAAAGTGTTCAGTCAGTTCATTCCTTGATATATTTCTTTTCCTGTGTGTGTAATAATTTTTTTTATTATTGCACATTGACTCATTTTGCAATAATTCTTGTGCAAAGATTGTGTTGCCATTAAAGTTTTTCTTGCAGAAATTTTATGCAGTGTTGTGCAATACTTTTTGATTAGCAATTGTTATTTGCAATATTGCTACAGTTTATTTCAGTGCAGTTTCATATGCTCTGTTCTGTGCATAATATTTTATTCTTTCTGTGTCATTTTATTTTATTTCAGTGAATTGTGTCCCAGTTTGTTTTATTTTTGCACAAGCTTTATTGAGTCCATTTTATCATTTTATTGTGTATTTCCCTATTGCATTGAAAGTAAAGACAACTCACTGTGCCATTCATTCAATTTAAAGTAAAAGTTGAGCAAATTAGATTTGAGTAAAGTACAAGTTCTCTTGATTTTCATTCAGTTGCGTATTTTTCTTGTGTGAGTTCTTTGCTTACTGTGTGACCTGTCAATTTTTAATTACTTATGCAGAATAGTTAAGCAATTTCTTCCCATTTAAGCTTATTGTGTCATTCTCTCTCTTTTTTTTTTTTTTTTTGCCTTATGCTCTTGAGTAAGTTCCCTGAGAACATGTCCCAGTCACTTTTGAACGTTCACTTAGTGTATCATGCCAGTCAAAGTCAATATGAATCAGTCCACAGTACCAATATTCCCTTACTGACTGAAAGACAATACCTAGCCCTTGAGCAATGTGTTTGTTCTCACAGCTTGTATCTGAGATTTGTTAAAGTGCTGCGAAATGTGAAGTTCAGATTAAGTTCCTATAGATCCGTGAATTACTTATTAACGTAGCCGAGCGGTCAGGCACTAGTAACTCTGTCACTCCCATCTGTGTTCCACCTACACCTTCAGACTTGCAGGATAGTGTTCCGTTGCCTCAAGTGTCCGAGGACACTCAGACTGCCTTGAGTGCACAGCCTATCCCTGCAATGACTGCTAGTTCAAGTAGTAGTTTCTCCACAGGGGATGCCTTGTCAGAAAACGATTACTTGAAACTAGTAATGCCATCTCTTGTTGATGTCACATGCCGTCTGCAGAAAGACGTCTCTGTTGCGGCTAGTGCTCTCACTAGAGTGTCTGTTGTTGTTCCTAATGTTCCAGATGGTGATAACGTCCTAGTTGACAGTGATTCCTGCAAGGTCAAGGGTTTATTTGTTGAACCTTCCTTACACGTTGTAAGAGACAGTAAGATCCATTTATTCCTTGCTAACACTTCGGGTCACAGTGTTCGTCTCAGAGCAAATACCAATCTCGTTGACCTAGTTCACTATCCTTACCCTGTTCAAGTACAGGATGACGTGCCACCTGACCAGTGGGTCGGTGCTATTTCAACAGTGGAGACCTCATCCACTCCACTGGATCAATCCATTCCACCAGTTGAGGAGAAAGACTTAGCTCCCACTGACTTCCCAGACGAAGTCAAGCGCTTGTTGACGCTGTTGAACAAACGTCGTAAAGCCATTGCCTTACCAGGTGAGAAGATGGGTATAACGAACTTATTGTCCCATCGTATTCCACTTGAACCTGGTACTAGACCTATCTATATACCTGCGTACAGAATGCCTCATTCCCAAGTTGCTGTCGCAGAAGAACTGATCAATCAGATGCTCAATGATGGAGTTATTGCACATAGCAATTCACCCTGGAATGCGCCCTTGATCCTAGTGCCTAAGAAGGACGGCACTTGGCGCCCGGTGATTGACTTTAGGAAGTTAAATGCGAAAACCATTCCAGATCGCTTCCCACTTCCTGTACTAGGTGACCTTTTACGCAATATCGGAGATAACAAAGTCTTCTCGACCCTGGACTTGTTACAAGGGTTTTGGCAAGTCCCTCTTCACGAGGACAGCCAAGAGTTAACTGCATTCTCCACTCCCACAGGTCATTATCACTTCCTACGAATGGCTTTTGGATTACGATCTTCTCCTATCACGTTCTCTAGACTCATGACCAACATCTTTAGAGGTCTTATAGGTAAAGCACTTATGGTGTACTTAGACGACGTAATCGTCATGTCCGAAGATGTGGATACACACCTGAAAAGACTTGATATAGTACTTGGCAAGCTTGAAGAAGCCAATTTAAAGATCAAACTGTCCAAATGTCAATTTTTCAGATCAGAAATTAAGTTTCTTGGTCACGTAGTCACTCCTAGAGGGGTTACGACTGATCAAAGTAAAGTAACTGCAGTACTAAATTTTCCAACTCCCAAAACTGCTGATGCTGTAAGATCCTTTGTGGGTCTAGCAGGTTTTTATAGATCTTTCATTGCAAATTTTTCTTCAATAGCAGCTTCGCTAACTGAATTGCTTAAGAAAGATGCTCCTTTCGTTTGGACCTTCCGTCAAGAAAGAGCATTCCAAACTCTAAAAGAAAAGTTAACATCTGCTCCAATTTTGAAATTCCCAGATTTTTCTAAGCCCTTCTATCTGACAACTGATGCTAGTTCAATTGGCATAGGTGCCGTACTAGCTCAGAAGACTGATGGCAAGTACAACGCAGTTGCATTTGCTAGCCGAGTCCTTACGAAGGCTGAACGTAATTATACAGTAATGGAGCAAGAAGCTTTAGCAATAGTATGGTCTTTAAAGCACTTCCGAGACATTATTTACCAGTACCCTGTTCATGTCTTGACAGACCATGCACCACTGATACCTTTATTCCAGAACAAACAACCTACTGGAAGGTTAGCCAGATGGACCTTGACTATCCAAGAGTTCAATCCCACTTTTGAACATTTACCTGGCAAGTCAAATGTAGTCGCAGATGCTTTATCGCGACACGTTAGTGTAGTTACTGCAGATCCTCCATTTACTGTCGAGGATGTCAAAAATGCCCAAAGAACAGATCCCATGTGGTCTGGTGTGATTCGATTCCTGCTCCAGGAAGATCTTATTCTTACTGTGAAGCCACCAGCACCCATTAGTGACTTTGTAATGAGCCAAGAATTACTGTATCGAACAGCCGAGTTGGGTACTCCAAGCAGAAGAGTGTACCAGTTAGTAATTCCACAGTCACTAGTGAACGTAGCTCTACAGCTAGTTCATGATGCACCAGGTGTTGCACACCCTGGTATGGATCGTTCTGTGAAACAAGCCAGAATGAAATACTTTTGGCCACGTATGGCAACTGACATTTCCGAGTATGTTAAGAAATGTAGTGTCTGTATGCAACATAAAGGAAATGTCAATGGTCCTAATCCAATCCAAGTGTACCCAACCACTAGCGAACCGTGGGAAAGAGTTGCCCTTGACTTGTTAACCAATTTTAAATGTTCCCTCCAAGGCAACAAACATCTGTGTGTTATGGTAGACCATTTCACCAGATATTGTGAGTTAGTTCCTATTGCAGATAAGACTGCAGAGACAGTAGCTAAAGCGTTTAAAGAACGCATTATCTGCAGGCATACCACCCCTAAGTCCTTAGTAACAGATAATGGAGGTGAATTCTGTAATGAGATTCTTGAAAATTTGTGTACTTTATACAAGATCCCTAAATCCACCATTGTTCCTCATCATCCTGCCAGCAATGGGTTAGCCGAACGAACCAATAAGAAAGTACTTGATGTCCTGAGAGCCACTATCAACCCCAATAGTGAAACTTGGGATGAAGTCATACCAGATGTCCAATGTGCCATAAAGTCTGCTTACAATGCTTCCATAGGTGATACTCCACATTATGCATTGTATGGTGTAGACAAGCGTTTACCCTATGAGTTGTTATATTCCACTCCGAATCCTAATTACAACCCTGATGATTTTGTAGCAACTCGTACCAGCATGGCTCAAAGTGTTTTTAGAAGAATCCGTGAAACACTTCATAAATCAACAGCAGAATTTACTAGAGTAACTAATAGCCGTGCTAAGCCATCAAAACTCAAAGTAGATTCAAGAGTAATGCTGACAAATTTCAACAAAACATCCGAAATGCCTAAGCTCGATCAAAAGTTTGTCGGACCTTATCGAGTTGTAGAACATATCTCTGGTAATAAGTATAAGTTTAGAGAAATTAGTACTGGCAAGTACAAAGAATCGCATTTAGATCATATGAAATTAGTATGCGATGTTGATGATATTGCTACCCAGACTAATGTGACAGATGCTGAAAATCCTCTTGACTCTGTACCCTCTACCTCAAATACTCAGTCAGATAACCAACCTGAATGTCGTTACTCCTTGCGTACTCGACAAGTAATGAGAAACCCACAAGTATCTTTTGTAGATACTCGTTCAGATCTCCCTCAGTCAAGGCATGTGTTAGCCATTGCAGAGGAATTCGATCCTCCCAGAGATGATAACCATTCTGCATATGTAAACCTCACCCTCGCAGAATTGGGTTTAAATGTACATAGTCTGTATAACTAGATGTCCGAGATGAAGTAAATTGTCAACTGTTTGTTATTAACTGATTAGTTTTTCAGAATTTTTTTTTTTCGTATTCACGTTCCCTCCGTATTCTGAGAATTTGACAGTAATGATCTGAGTGCGCACCAGATGCCTTTGCTGTTAATTTCACCTTGTATATATATATTTATTCTTCCTCAGAATCCGTAGAGTGCATGAATACAGATCGATCGATCAATTCCATCCATATTGTACAATGATTTGTTCTTATAGTTTGTAATGCATTACGTTAAAAGTGATTACGTTAACACCCATTACGTAAAACTCATTTTGTTAACATCCATTATGATACCATCCATTAGTTCTAAGTTATATATGAATTTGTTATTGTATAGAATCAGCCCAGAACCACCTGCCTGTTCAGCCTATAGATAGTAGTGTATGTCGAGACGACATACGTAACATGACCGAGCTGTCAGCATAGTTGCTGATCCCTGTGTTATATAGCATAGCATATAGTATCATCCATGTGCTTTAGATAGGAGATCCCTTTTAGGCCTGTGACTTTGTGTGACGTCACGGGATGCGCATGTGTACGTTCGTACCTCTGCCTCGGCCTCAGTCGGCGTAGACATCCAGGGTAAGACAGGCAGAGGCTGGGCTCCATTTCTCTCATCACAGTCTGATAATATATATCGTTACCATCCAACAAGTGTGTCTACCTTCAACCCTCGATATCTCCATTTAAGAACCCCTACGATACTACTGAATGTTGTAGTGCACAATGTTGCAAAGATATATGCCACAAAGCCAGGAAGTACTGCTGTTATGTGTTTTTCACCACCATCGTTGTGTTGTGATGTGTATAAAGTCTGTCTGATACACCAAAGTTAATAACACTGTACGTAACATGTTTGGTAAATATCTGATTAAAAACTTTTTAGCAGGATTCTTTTCTTAGGATTCTGTTGGTAGGATTCAAGTGTGTAAGTCAGGACGCTACTGGAAGAACACTGCTGGAAAGATTGTTACCAGAAGACTCTGGTGGGTTATGCTGGAAACAGAGT
Source organism: Cherax quadricarinatus (assembly GCF_038502225.1). Classification (NCBI taxonomy): domain Eukaryota; kingdom Metazoa; phylum Arthropoda; class Malacostraca; order Decapoda; family Parastacidae; genus Cherax; species Cherax quadricarinatus. The sequence goes on along the minus strand of NW_027196105.1, from coordinate 5,816 downwards.
GATGGCAGGACTCTGTTGGTAAAAGACTTTAGGTGGAGGTTCGTTTGTTACTTATAAGATGAATCAAGTCAGCTGGTATTATACGTCTGCGTGATGGTGGTGTCTCCACCGAGATTATCTCTTCAGTGACTCTTTTTTTAAGTTTCTTCCTTATGGGAAAGAGAATTTTGTCTCTTTTTGTCACATAACAAATATAATCGGTGATGTTTCCTCTAGAAAATTAATGATGGATGATTTACATGAGCGAACACAGTAGAGGTGACCATTGTCATTCCATGACTGTGTTTTCTTTCTTCCTCAGAAACACAATACTCGATGAAAAGAAACCTCACAAACTTCAAATACAACGACTAATACATTCCAAGAAGTAAGGAATGGCATCAAGGCCAGGAGCTTGACACCAACTGCTAATAAAATGGTGACCAACAGAAAATTCGGTGTGCTGGACAAACTAGAGTTGGAAAATAATATTATATACTTAAAACTAGGAAACACAGAACTATATGTGTCTCCTGGATCTTCTACATTGTGTTAACGTCTCCTCGCTGATCATAACTCTTAACTCTGGAACAAGCACCGCACTTTCTCTTCACATTCTCTAATACGTTAACATGTTCGTAGAGGTGCGGGTTATATGCTGGTGCTGCTTACTCCATAATGGACATCACATCTCTTACATTGCCCGGAATAATTCGATTGAGATTCTGGAAGGTTGATCACTCTGTGTCTTTCTCTCTGTGGTTTGTGGCTGTGTCCCTGAGGTCTATGTTCTGAGTCCGCTAATCTTGCCTCTTCTTTAGTTTTCTTAACTTCGTCCTTTCAAGGAAAGCAGTCCAATGCCATGGAATATGACAGGGAAAACCGTCCAGGGAGATGGAATGTGAGAGGGAAACCAACCCAGCGAGATGGAATATGACAGGGAAACCCGTCCACGGCGATGGAATATGACAGAGAAACCCGTCCAGAGCGGAGGAATATGACAGAAAAACCCGCCAAAGGAGATGGAACATGACAGGGAAAAAACAGTGAGACGGAATATAAAAGGGAAACCCGTCCAGGGAGATGTAATATGACAATGAAGCCAGTTATGGGAGATGGAATATGACAGAAAAACCCGTCCAGGGCGATGTAATATGAGAGGGAAACCCTTCCAGGGCAACGGAATATGACAGAAACCCGTCCAAAGCGATGGAATATGAAAGGGAAACACGCCAAGGGAGATGGAAAGTGACAAGGAAACCAGTCCAGGTCGATGGAAAATGGCAGGGAAACCCATCCAGGGAGATGAAATATGAAAGGAAAACCCGTCCAGGGCGATGGAATATGACAGGGAAACCGGTCTAGGGCGATGGAATATGACAGGGAAACCCTTCCAGGGATATTGAAAATGACAACAAAACCCTTCCAGGTGATGGAATGTGACAAGGAAATCCGTCCAGGATAAATGAAAAAATGACAGGAACCCGCCAATGACGAAGGAAAATGACAAGGAAACCTGTCCAGGGCGAGTAAATATGAGAGAGAAACAAGTTCAGAGTTATGGATTATGACAGAAAAACAGTCCATTGTGACGGAAAATGACAGTGAAAACCCACGAAGCTGGATGGAAAATGAAAAGAACACCTGTCATCTCTCATGCAATATGACAAAGAAACCTCTCTAGGGCAAAGGAATGTGACAGGGAAACACATCCAAGGCGATGGAGTAAAAGAGTAGAAATACGTCAAAGGCGACGTAAAATGACAAGAAAACCAGTCAAGGGAGATGGAATATGACAGAAAAACCTGTCCAGGGCGGTGGATAATGAGGGGAATACCCGTTCAGGGTGGTTCATAATGACAGGAATACCCATCCAAGGTGGTGGGTAATGATAGGGATACCCGTCAAGGGTGGTGGATAATGACAGGGATACCCTTCCAGTGTGTTGGATAATGAAAGGGATACCCATCCAACGTGGTGAATAATGACAGGGATACCCGTCCAGGGTGGTGGGTAATGACAGGTGTGGAAAATACTGTATATTCTCCAAAACTACAGTGTATTTTATATGTAAATTGGTAGCCTAAATTGTAGGCAATAAAAATTAATTTGTAAACAAACGAAGAACCAGCGATGGGTGAGCGTCATTGGTGGGGTAGACGCCATTGTTTTGAATGTGGTAAAAGCACGTTAGTGAAATGTGCATAATTTTTCGTCGCTCTAGGGGTTATATTGGGCTTAAAACCTCTCAAATAGGAGCCGAAATTGTTGGAATTGCAGTCCCGTATAACGTGAGCATTAAGCAGATGGACAGGACAACTTCGGAACCCCAGCTAAGTTATGTCGATTTTGTGTTGAAATTCTGGCCAATATTTTCTTCATAATATAGGCAGGTGGGTTTGTATGACACACCGTAATCTCCAGACTAATTGGTGAGTCTTATTATTATAAATTCTCCTTCAATGTATATGTATTCACATTTTAAATTTAAAATACAGTTCACATATTTATATTAATGTTTTTACCAGAATTCCTGATGTATATTTCATTTGAAATTAATATAGGTCCAGAGTGACTTGTGGAGAGAGATTATCGTAGGTATCGAAGGGGGACATTTTTTGCGACCTAAGTTTCCTAAAATTCCTACTTGTCTCTGTAACCTTGATAAAGAATAATTATCTTTGTTACCATTTACTGGTATCTCATGAGTTACATCCAGGTAAATTTAATTTTCCACAACAGGTATGCCCGTCCAGGGTGGTGGATAATGACAGGGAAACCCATCTAGAGCGATTGAATATCACAGATAAACCCGTCAAGGGCGATGGAATATGAAAAAGAAACCTGATCAGGGAGATATAATATGACAGGGGGACCCGTGCAGAGCGATGGAATATGACAGGGAAACCCGTCCAGGGACTTGGAATATGGCAGGGAAACACGTTCAGGGCGAAGAAATATGACAGAGAAAGTGTTCATGGTCAAGGTAGCGTGGTGGTCAGGGTCAAGGTAACGTGGTGGTCAGGGTCAAGGTAACGTGGTGGTCAGGGTCAAGGTAACGTGGTGGTCAGGGTCAAGGTAACGTGGTGGTCAGGGTCAAGGTAACGTGGTGGTCAGGGTCAAGGTAACGTGGTGGTCAGGGTCAAGGTAACGTGGTGGTCAGGGTCAAGGTAACGTGGTGGTCAGGGTCAAGGTAACGTGGTGGTCAGGGTCAAGGTAGCGTGGTGGTCAGGGTCAAGGTAGCGTGGTGGTCAGGGTCAAGGTAGCGTGGTGGTCAGGGTCAAGGTAACGTGGTGGTCAGGGTCAAGGTAACGTGGTGGTCAGGGTCAAGGTAGCGTGGTGGTCAGGGTCAAGGTAGCGTGGTGGTCAGGGTCAAGGTAGCGTGGTGGTCAGGGTGAAGGTAGCGTGGTGGTCAGGGTCAAGGTAACGTGGTGGTCAGGGTCAAGGTAGCGTGGTGGTCAGGGTCAAGGTAGCGTGGTGGTCAGGGTCAAGGTAGCGTGGTGGTCAGGGTCAAGGTAGCGTGGTGGTCAGGGTCAAGGTAGCGTGGTGGTCAGGGTCAAGGTAACGTAGTGGTCAGGGTCAAGGTAACGTGGTGGTCAGGGTCAAGGTAGCGTGGTGGTCAGGGTCAAGGTAGCGTAGTGGTCAGGGTCAAGGTAACGTGGTGGTCAGGGTCAAGGTAACGTGGTGGTCAGGGTCAAGGTAGCGTGGTGGTCAGGGTCAAGGTAACGTGGTGGTCAGGGTCAAGGTAACGTGGTGGTCAGGGTCAAGGTAGCGTGGTGGTCAGGGTCAAGGTAACGTAGTGGTCAGGGTCAAGGTAACGTGGTGGTCAGGGTCAAGGTAACGTGGTGAACAGGGTCAAGGTAGCGTAGTGGTCAGGGTCAAGGTAACGTGGTGGTCAGGGTCAAGGTAGCGTGGTGGTCAGGGTCAAGGTAACGTGGTGAACAGAGTCAAGGTAGCGTGGTGGTCAGGGTCAAGGTAACGTGGTGGTCAGGGTCAAGGTAGCGTGGTGGTCAGGGTCAAGGTAACGTAGTGGTCAGGGTCAAGGGAACGTGGTGGTCAGGGTCAAGGTAACGTGGTGAACAGGGTCAAGGTAGCGTAGTGGTCAGGGTCAAGGTAACGTGGTGGTCAGGGTCAAGGTAACGTGGTGGTCAGGGTCAAGGTAGCGTGGTGGTCAGGGTCAAGGTAACGTGGTGGTCAGGGTCAAGGTAGCGTGGTGGTCAGGGTCAAGGTAGCGTGGTGGTCAGGGTCAAGGTAACGTGGTGGTCAGGGTCAAGGTAGCGTGGTGGTCAGGTCAAGGTAACGTGGTGGTCAGGGTCAAGGTAGCGTGGTGGTCAGGGTCAAGGTAGCGTGGTGGTCAGGGTCAAGGTAGCGTGGTGGTCAGGGTCAAGGTAGCGTGGTGGTCAGGGTCAAGGTAGCGTGGTGGTCAGGGTCAAGGTAGCGTGGTGGTCAGGGTCAAGGTAGCGTGGTGGTCAGGGTCAAGGTAGGGTGGTGGTCAGGGTCAAGGTAATGTGGTGGTCAGGGTCAAGGTAATGTGGTGGTCAGGGTCAAGGTAGCGTGGTTGTCAAGGAAGCGTGGTGGTCAGGGTCAAGGAAGCGTGGTGGTCAGAGTCAAGGTAGCATAGTGGTCAGGGTCAAGGTAGCGTGGTGGTCAGGGTCAAGGTAACATGGTGGTCAGGGTCAAGGTAACATGGTGGTCAGGGTCAAGGTAGTGTGGTGGTCAGGGTCAAGGTAGCTTGGTGGTCAGGGTCAAGGTAGCGTGGTGGTCAGGGTCAAGGTAACGTGGTGGTCAGGGTCAAGGTAACGTGGTGGTCAGGGTCAAGGTAACGTGGTGGTCAGGGTCAAGGTAACGTGGTGGTCAGGGTCAAGGTAGCGTGGTGGTCAGGGTCAAGGTAACGTGGTGAATAGGGTCAAGGTAGCGTAGTGGTCAGGGTCAGGGTCAAGGTAACGTGGTGGTCAGGGTCAAGGTAACGTGGTGGTCAGGGTCAAAGTAGCGTGGTGCTCAGGGTCAAGGTAACGTGGTGGTCAGGGTCAAGGTAGCGTGGTGGTCAGGGTCAAGGTAGCGTGGTGGTCAGGGTCAAGGTAACGTAGTGGTCAGGGTCAAGGTAGCGTGGTGGTCAGGGTCAAGGTAACGTGGTGGTCAGGGTCAAGGTAGCGTAGTGGTCAGGGTCAAGGTAACATGGTGGTCAGGGTCAAGGTAGTGTGGTGGTCAGGGTCAAGGTAGTGTGGTGGTCAGAGTCAACGTAGTGTGGTGGTCAGGGTCAAGGTAGCGTGGTGGTCAGGGTCAAGGTAGCATGGTGGTCAGGGTCAAGGGAACGTAGTGGTCAGGGTCAAGGTGTGGTGGTCAGGGTCAAGGTAACGTGGTGAACAGGGTCAAGGTAGCGTAGTGGTCAGGGTCAAGGTAACGTGGTGGTCAGGGTCAAGGTAACGTGGTGGTCAGGGTCAAGGTAGCGTGGTGGTCAGGGTCAAGGTAACGGGGTGAACAGAGTCAAGGTAGTGTGGTGGTCAGGGTCAAGGTAACGTGGTGGTCAGGGTCAAGGTAACGTGGTGGTCAGGGTCAAGGTAGCGTGGTGGTCAGGTTCAAGGAAACGTGGTGAACAGGGTCAAGGTAGCGTGGTGGTCAGGGTCAAGGTAACTTGGTGGTCAGGGTCAAGGTAACGTGGTGGTCAGGGTCAAGGTAACGTGGTGGTCAGGGTCAAGGTAGCGTGGTGGTCAGGGTCAAGGTAGCGTGGTGGTCAGGGTCAAGGTAGCGTGGTGGTCAGGGTCAAGGTAGCGTGGTGGTCAGGGTCAAGGTAACTTGGTGGTCAGGGTCAAGGTAACATGGTGGTCAGGGTCAAGGTA